>NC_136493.1:26634758-26799758 GCF_053919585.1 Euprymna scolopes
AAAAAGGAACAGGATGAGTACTGGTAGTGTTAATGTTTTGGACTAAATAATCAAAAACAGGCTTTATGAGAGTGACTTTAGGAACCGACGTCCTGTAGGAGATACAGTGCTTACTACACATCACCGTAAAATGCGATTGGTATTTGCCATATATCACCGGAATTAGCAACTAAGCACTGGCGCCCTATGTTCTTCACCAATGAGAGCAGTTTCAATCCAAGTACATGCGACAGACGTGAAAGTGTCTGGAGATGCCGTGGAGAACGTAATGCTGCCTGCAACATCATCCAACATGGTCGGTTTGGTGGTGGGCCAGTGATGATCTGGGGAAACATATAATTGGATTAACACATAAATCTTTGCAGGTTATATAATGACAGATTGACTGCTATCAGGTATCAAGGTTAAATCCATTGACAAATTTTCAAAACCTACGCTGGTGCTCGCCATCATGTGGCTAGAGTATGTAGGTAGTCCCAGGTTTAAGGATTGAGGAAGAATTGTTTTTATTATAAATGTTTCGTCTTTACTCTCTTATGGTAAATAATGAGTTTAATTTTATTATTGTCAATTGGGGGTATTTTTCTGTGTACAATATTTTTATAGTCTTTTCTTCTAATTTAAAATCTGGTTGCATTTGATTATTGTAGTGCATGTTAGTAAAAGCTGAGATGTAACGTTGCGTATTATTATTATTATTATTATTATTATTATTATTATTATTATTATTATTATTATTTGATGTAGTATTTTAAAGTTTTGAAACATTAATTTCATTTGTTCATCGACAATATAACCAGAAAATCAGTTATTAATAAGAACTTGTTTTTTATTTTTTAGTTCACGGAGTATTTTTAGTGGAGGAATATAATTGCAAATTACGCAGAACTTCTACCCGCGTGGATTGAATAAAAGGTTCTGTTTGGAATTCAATGCAGATTTCAGAGTTCGACAGAAAAAATCCCGAGTTGAACAAAATACACCTGAAGAAGGTCAGAGATTACATCACTGAGCGAAACGTTTTTAAAATAAAACTGGAGATGAAGACAGTAGTCTAAATGGTACAAATAATTCGGATAGATTTGAAAGATTTGCTATTTTTTTCAAAAGTTTTCTTTATCTAAATGCTTGATCACTAGCGCCACATATATCACTTTAATGATGAAACTAATTAGCCTGATCCTGTTTTATCGTTATTTACATGGCAATTGCTCGTCTGAGCTCCAATCTATGGTCCCTCCTCGCAAAAAACACTCGTCTAGCTGAAAACACTTTCAATAATTTCCCCCACTGTTTACCTGTGGCTAAACCAAAACGTAGATTCCATAAACAATGATTCTTTCTTAGAACTGCACGCTTGTGGAACTCTCTTTCGTTTGCCTGTTTTCCATCTAACTTCAATTTGGTTGTCTCCAAGTCCAACGCATACAATGGATGAGCCGTCCCCTCAGATAATCCAATTTACCAAATCTCCACTACTAACGATTACTACGATATTATCCCATTGACTATCATGCACTCATTGTACACTCGTTAACCCTTGAGTGGCCCTGTAAAAAAAAAAAACTCTTTGTTCATCGTATTAATCGGAACTCTTCCAACCACTTCAAGAATCACGATCAATTTTTTGCGGGCTAAAGCTGCATCCGAAAATATTAGGGGCGTTCCAAAAGTAATGCCTCCTATTTTTTATTCTACTCGAAAGGATGAAAGGGGGGTTGCAAATTGCATTGCTATGATGACTAAACTCATGCGTCCATGAGCTGAAAGTTTCATCTCTCTGTTGAAGATATTGACTGTGTCAGACTCTAAGAAAACAACTCGAATCATGGAGGTGCGTCAGAAGGAGAGATGTGTCATTGAATTTCTGGTACAAGTGCATTTAGAATGGCGGTGATGATGTAGAAAATAAATTCTAGCGCACAAAAAGTTGCTTATTTAAATGGTACAACTCTCGTCTTCGTAGCTCTCCAACTTTTTAAAGTTAAAAAATAGGAGGTTTTATTTTTGGAACGACATTCGTATCTTTCAGATGTTGTAAAGTTCCAGAAGAAATATGCTTTTGCTATGGTGCTTTTGGTATGCCACCTAAACAAATTTCTGTAGCCATGTCCAAATATATTTGCGTATTGTTTATTTCTCTAATGGATGTATTTCTTTCCTTTTTTTATACAAATAATCTCTTTTGGGTTTTCTTTATCTTTCGCTTTTAGAAGTGCCAAATCTGAGGAGAGCTGTTCAGAACACGCTTTCCTGCCTTAACAAGGTACAAAATCTGCTTTGAAATCTAATAGGTGATGTTCTTTTATCCTCCTTGCAACCTTGCAAGTCTATCTCTGCTATATCGTCATTTTCATACCAAATGCTCGACTGAGCTTCAATCTATGATCCCAATGCTAAACATTTGCAATAAACACTCGTCTAGCTACAACTACAATCATAATTTTCCCTACTCTCTATCTATGCCTAAATATAAACGCGAATTCCATGAACAAAGTTTCTTTCCTAGACCTGTCCACCAGTGAAACTTTGTACCACTGGCTTGCTTTTCAGCTAACTACAACATGGTCGTTTTCAAGTCCAATATAAACAAGTTATTATCGAGCCGTCCCCTTTAATAATTAAATTCTAGCCAATTTCCACCACTGCAAATCACTACGCTGTTATCACACTGATCATCTTATCCTCGAGTGACCTTTAAGACTTGATAAGTAGTAATTCCATTGTAAAAAGTGCCATCTTTGTTTCGTTTAATGCAATTCTATCGTTTATAGGAGTGGACCCTTTGGGTGTTTTTGTAGCCACCGGGTGTAATAGCTAGAAAGGTACTTACGCCTGAAAGTATCCTGTACCTCTATAAGGCCACCATTCGCCTATGTATGGAGAACTGCTGTCACATTGACAGGGTTAAAAAGTGAGTCGCCAACCTGATATGTCCTGGACTGTCATCTAAGCTTCTGCCTCTGTCCTATCGACGAAATGTTACAACCCTCTGCCTGTTCTACAAGTACTTTAATGGCGAATGCTCTGACGAACTACAAGCACTTGTACCCCCTCGACGTGAATACGACCGACAAGCAGCTAAATCCCACCCCTTCACAGTAGAGATCTCTAGATGTAAGAAAGCCTTCTACTCCAATAGTTTCTTCCCCAGAACTGCTAGACTTTGGAACTCCCTTCCGAGTTTCTGCTTCCCCAACTGTACTGACATGCAGAAGTACAAATGTAATGTGAACAGACATCTTGCTACTCATCTCTCTTCATAATACCCCTGCAGCTTATGTCCCCGATAGTAGCCCCATACTTCAAAGTGGCACTGTGCCTTTTTGGGAGTGAAAATTGAATATAAAAAAAAAATATCCTACTTATTTTATTTCCGGTGCGATTAGCAAGTTCGTTTTGACGACAGATATCTAAAACAATAAAAAAAGATTAAATCGAGTACTTTCCTGGCTCCATGGTGCTGGAATGGTTAATATTAGTTTATGTGCACGAAAAGAGGCAATAGAAAATTAACAGGAACTGTGAATCATTCCGATCTTCACTAAAATCTTTGAATAATTATTCAATCTTCTGAAAAGGTGCTCCATCTATCAATGTTTCCGAAAAGCATTGATGGAGGCAACCTCGTTCTACTGCGGATGTGCTAACGGTCATTTCTAAACGCATATATCATACACTTGAATCTAGGGCAGTGGCGCTTGATATGTCCAAAGCCATTGGCAAGGTTTGGTATGAAGGTCTTATCAAGAAAGTCAATTTTATGGTATCACTCGACTAATATCTCTCTATCTATGTCCAAATCTAAACACAAATTCTATGCACAAATGTTCTTTCCTAGAACTGCCTCCTCACCTGTGGAACATTGTCTCACTGGCCTGCTTCCCGACCGATTACAACATGGTAGCCTTCAAGTCCAATGTAAACAAATTCTTGATGAGCCGTCCACTTAAATAATCCAAATTCTATATTCATTAACTCTTTACCATGAGTGGCTTTCGGACCTTGATAAATGGTGACTCGCGCGTGTATATATATATATATATATATATATATATATATATATATATATATATATATATATATAATCAGATTCTTCTTAGTAAAAAGAAAGATTCAGGTCGCCCTCAATGACCGAATATCTAACCATCACATTAACGCGGATGTTCCCCAGAGTCCTTGGATTTCTGATTCCTGATTTTCATAAATAAACTCACTGATGCGATCGTGTCCGAGATGGGTATATTTGCTGATAACACCACGCTTCTGTTCCCGACATGAGAGCAAATCGAACGTACACATATCTAAGGCAATGGCTAAAACCTTAGAAAATGATCTTGACCCTGTAATAGAATGAGGTCATAAATAGATGGTTATGCATAATGCTACTAAGTCATAGCTCCTTTCCTTTAACAATTATAAGAAACGTTACCATCGATTGTGATGATCTATAGCGCTCCCTCCTAGAGTTCAATATACAGACTTCTCAGCTTAACTTTCCTAGATAACATATACTTGAATGAATGTATATAAGACACTGCCAAGTCTGTTGCCAAAAATATAAGGTCTCTCTACTGGCCTAGAAAACTTCTAACATCTGTTAGTATCCTATATCTTTACGAAGCTACCTTAGCCTGTGCTTGAGATATTGTTGCCACATGTGGGTTGATGCACCAGCTATTAAATCCTCTCTCTTTGAATGCCCCAAAATGAGACTCTAACATAATGAGTCCCAGACTGTCCATCAAGCTCTAACCTCTGTCCTATTGCCGCAATGTTACATCCCTGTTTGATTTAATGTGTCCCGAATGAATTTAATACGCTTGTTACCCACTTATTCCAGCAAAAACTCCGAGGAACCCGACCAGTAGCAAAATCACACCCCTTCACTGTGAAGATCTTTATATACCGAAAGGTTGTCTACTCTAATAGATACTTTTCTCGGGCCGCTTGTCTTTGGAAAACCATCCCTTCTATCCGTCACCCAGAAATTTAAATGTAATGTGAACGAACGTTTCGTTGCACAACTTCTCACTTAGAAGTCCTTTATGGGTCTGATAATTTACAATAGTTCCTTTCGTCTCGTAGTAGTGTCCCTTGTTTGGGGTGAATGGAAAGTAATAAAAAAAGGATTTAAAAAAAGAAAGAAAAAAGATGCGTTGATTTGTAGCTTTTACAACCACAAACAGTACGTCGTTTGTGTTTGGTCAAGCCCCCATCCATCTTATTAGTTTTTTTTTCAAACAAACAAAAAAACACGCTGCAGCTGCTTCCTGCTTATAAATGTATTTGTACGGCGGAATATTCAAATTGCCCTTTCATATATTTGGATTCATAAATATTTCAACGCAATAATGAATGTTCTAGAAATCCCCATACGCATAACAATTGAATATAGTCAGGTTCATTCATGATTACGACTTTAGCTGTATGTAATTTTATATAGATTAATTTGAATTTGAGAGGCCGCCCAGGGTATGTAGAGATGTTTCTTATGTCAAGAGAATTACAAAGCACATCACTACGTGCCTTGTAAATATAAACGCACTTTCACATTTTTATATGTGAAACATATTACTGTCATTTTGCTTTCCTGCAAATAACAGTATGGTCGTCTTCAAATCCAATGTTAATTTCTGCTAGGAAGTCACTGCTTATCAAGGTTCAAAGACCACTCGAGGATAAGGGCTAATGAGTGCCAGGTAACCGGTGAGACAATACCGTTATGATTGGTAATGATGGACACTGGGCAGAGTTTGGTTATTTAAGAGGACGGCTGAATAAAAATTTGTTTACATTGAACTTGAAGACGACTATGTTATAGTCAGCCAGCACGCCGCCCCGCGGTATTGTGTTTTAAAAATCCTCTTGCGCACGACAATTGAATTTATTCAGATAGATATATAATTGCAACTTTAACTGTTTGTAATTTTTATACACTAATTTGAATTTGATAGCTCGCTCGTTGTATTAGTTAATGTTTCTTATTAAAAGATGATTTTTAAAAGCGTTGCATTTGCTAATATACACGTACTGTCAGATTCTAATCCATGGAACTGTAGAAAATATTATAGCAGATCAGCATCCCTGCAGACAACATGGTCGGCTTCAAATCCAATGTCAACAAATACTTGTCCCCATGAGTAATAAAAGTTTCCCATCATCTCGTAATATTCTTCATCATTCAACTGACAATCCATCGTTCCCGATTCACACTTATCATCGAGTTGTTTTTAATCTTGATAAGTGATTACTTATTATTCTAAAAAGACGTCTTAAAGTATATGTTGATCAATCGTTCGACGTTCCAGTGTATAAATGGGTTGCGTGCAAGGATCGTCGCTCCCTATTTATTAGGGACTATTCTTCTCTTCACGACACTGGAACTAATGCTTAATATCAGACAGTATCCAATAATCGCCATTTAATAATTACATTGAATTTTTATTGGCTAAAAGCGGTTAGATAGAGTAGAAGAGCGACCACTGAAAAAGAGAAAAATGAAGTGCGTGAGAGATAAATAGAATGCTTCAAACGTATTGCGATATTAAACATCGACTGTAAGAAAGAGAGGGAGAAAATAAATGTAATTTTGGCAAATTTAGATATTTTCTATCATCTATCAACTGCACACATACAAAGAGAACGCCTGAAGATAATCTATTTACCATTTTATAGGATTTATGCTGATCTAAATAATCACTTGAGTAATCATTTTGAAGTCAGTTTTGAGTTAATTTTCTGCAGAATTTTTTAAATTACATTTTCACCCCAAACTAGGCACATTGCCACTTTGTTGTAGGGGGCTACTATCAGGGACATAGGCATCAGGGGTACTGTGTAGGGAGTTGGGCAGCAAGCCGTTGGTTCACATTACACTTGAACTTCTGCATGTTAGTACAGTAAGGGAAGCAGGGACCTGCATGTTAGTACAGTAAGGGAAGCAGGGACCCGGAAGGGAATTCCAAAGTCTAGCTGTTCTGGGGAAGAAACTACTGGAGTAGAAGGCTCTCTTACATCTAGGGATCTCTACTGTGTAGGGGTGGGATTTAGCTGCTTGTCGGGTTTGTCGGGGGTATTTACGCCTAGGAGGCACAAGTGCTTGCAGTTCGTCAGAGCATTCACCGTTAAAGTACTTCTTGCGCCCTGTGACGTATGTGACAGCAAAAGTATACCATTGCTTTCGGTCTGTAACCAGATCGTCAGCTTGCCCCCCTCCAACTTCTCGTTGTGATCAAATCTCTCTCGATTATTTATTTCCAGTTCATTTTTTTTTTTTTTTGCCTTCCTCTTCTTTTCCCATCTGGTTCCATTGGACCAATTGTTTAGCAATTCCCTCTCGGGCTAATATTAGGGTATATTCGAGCCAGCCTAGATGTCATTTACAAATTATTAACGATACCAGCTGTTGGTTAGTGCGGTCTCTAATTCCTTGGTTGGTAATTTGATTGCGTCATTTAATCCCTATAATCTTTCTTGGGCATTTGGAATCAGATCCGTTTAATTTCCTCCATTGGTTGATTTTGAGATGCCAAGTATCGGTTCCATATAGCAGTGTGATCAAGATGCTGCCGTTATAAAATCTTAATTTATATGTTAGGGTGAATTTTTTGTTTTAAATATAGATTAAACTGCAATAATCCTTCAGTTGGAAGCAGTAAAGTTTTATTTTCTTTTATGAAAAATAAATTAATTACATTATAAGAGACTTTTACTCGTTGAAAGCATTTCAAAACTTTAAATATGAAAGTGTTAATTAAGCTGAACAACTGCGTTTGTTCAATTAATTACAAATTTTCAGTTTTCAAGGAACCCTTTTTCAAGTAGGGATATTCAAAGCGTTTTTTTTTTCTTTTTTCTTCGACATCGTTTGGTTTGGTGTTTTTCACGGCCACAATTCTCTGATGGAATGAGATTTTTGTTATATTTAAGTCCGAGGGAGTGACGCAGGCTCGCGTTTGTAAGTCAAGTGATTTTTCCTCGTTGAAAGCATTTGAAAAATGTAAATATGAAAGTGTTAATACAGAAGAACAAATGTATTATTTTATAGATTTCTACAAACCAAATCTGTAATTTCAAGATGAAAAAGTAAAATTACGTTGTTGTTTATTTCGAAAACTGCAAAACAAAAAATAGTTTTGCTACCAAAGACACGTTTTAAAGTGTTGTATTATTGTAATATACAAGATGAATTTACCAAAATTGGTTCAACTCTGTTTCTTCTATGCACCACTCTTTCACAACAGACGTAATGTTGCTAGTCTCAGTCTTTTTATAAATACTACTATGACATAGTTTTTTCAGAATTGTATGATTTATTCACTGCTTCCTTTGTTTCAGTTCGCTTAACTCGTTTGTCTAGTAGTCTCTATCAATTCGTAGTTTTGATACATCGTTATGATAAAGTGTCTTATTCTCGTAACATGTTTCCAAGAACTGCAAGTTTGTGCAATCTCTTCTTACTAACTGTTTTATCTTACCTATGACATTGGCATCTTCAAGACTAAGGTCAAGAGGTATCTAGAGTCTTTGTGATAACAATCTTTTGTCTTTGGTAGCTCCTTGCATCAAATGGCTTCACGCCTTGTCTAAAATGATTTCCATAAAAAAATTCCACCTATGAAATCGTTAATCAAATTCACAAAACATTTTGTAATTCAACCATACGTCTATGTCTGACTTGTCTGCAAAGTCACAGTCATGACTAGCGAACAGTTTTGCTCAATTATTGGTGATTGTTTTTTTTTTCAGTAGATGTGACTCTGAATGATTTCAAACCAACCAGATATAACACCCTACCTCTAATTTTTACCCATGCATTTATTTCAACAATAATGTTTATCAAAACTATTTCTAAACTGCTGAAAATCTGAGTTATGACGTAAGCCAACGGACAATGCACAATTGAAATAAATTAATTTTTTAAAGTACATTGGATAAGTAACCTCTCTCTCACAGAAGAGACGTTGCGAGCCTGTCTCTGTTTTATCGTTATTTCCATGGCAAGTGCTCGTCTGAGTTCCATTCTCTGGTCCCCTCTCGCCAATCTTTCACGAAAAACACCCGACTAGCTGAAACCACTGTCAATAATCTTCCCCACTCTTTATCCGTGCCTAAATTAAAACGTAGATTCCATGAACAAAGCTTCTTTCTTAGAACTGCACGGCTGTGGAACTCTCTGCTGCTTGCCTGTTCCCCCCCCCCGAACTCAATTTGGATATCTTCAAGTCCAACACAAACAAATTCCTGATGGACCGCCTCCTTAAGTAATGACACCTTATCAAATCCCCAGTACTAACTATTACTACGATACTATACCTTTGATTACTGTACACACAATAACCCTTATCCCCGAGTGACTATTGGGCCTTGATAAGTGGTGACCCCCATATAAAAAAAAATGATTAAAAAAGAAATTAATAGTAAGTGAGACTCAAAAGATAGATAGATAATGGTGGCAGAGATATGACAGCGACAGGACACGGAATGAAAGAAGAGAGAAAAGGGAGATAGAATTTATCCTCAGTCAGATTCCGAGATAACAAACCAACGCACACTCACTGCCTCGGAAATAAGACACGAATAAATTGCCACTGTAATTTTGTTGCGTGTTGCTAACGGGAATAAAGCAGAAAAAAACATGTTTTTAAGACAATTGTACGTGTTTTTCTTCTGTATGGTATCTTGTGTATATTCACAATGACTACCGACTTATCAGAGATCACTAATCCTTCAGCAAAGACCTTAATTAAGTAACAATAAATACATACAACAAAAAAAAACTACAAAAAAAAACTACAACAAAAAAACAGTCACTGTAAAAGTATTAATGTTTACAACTAAAATACTAACTCCAATCTTTAATAAAAGGATTTGAAACATAAAACGTTTTATCAGAAATCTCTAGATTTAGCATTAAATAAGTGAAACAAAATAGGTTGAAATGCCGTAAAACAAAGCAACGATGTATTCTCTAACAAATTACCAGGCAATCAAAAAATAACAAATAGTATATATAATATAGATATTTAACTTGTTTTCAGAATTTTTAAGATGGATAATTTGGATTATTTGATTTATTTGTTATTCATTATTCGTAACTAGTTCAAACATAATGAATATATATTGGCTTGGCCTTTGGGACAAGATCAAAAGTGTAGTATCTGTTCCGGCAGATACTGCAAGCAAAGACCATATGTGGGGGTAACCCCACATATCAGACCTTGGTAAATCTAGGGGGCAACCCTTCATACCAACAGTCACTATCCAGCTCCCATTTCCCCTCTCGGGAGCTGGTCCACCCTTCCCTTCTCCCCTCCCTCTCTCTCCATATTAAAAAACGGCCTTGTGCCTAATTTGATCAGTGGGGAAGCAAATAAATACAAATCTGTTCCGGCAAGCAAAGACCATATGTGGGAAAACCCCACATATAAGACCTTGGTCAATGTAGGGGCAACCCTTCATACGAATTGTCACTATCCAGCTCGCCTACTCCCCGGGGAGTTGGTTCCCATTTCCCCTTCACTCCTCACTTTAAAAATCGGCCTTGTGCCTAATTTGCTCAGTGGGGGATCAAATAAATACCTCAAAGTGTAGTATCTGTTCTTCAGATGCTGCACTTCAATTTCTTTTTCTCTGTCAGTGGAGGAGAAATCCTTCACGACTGAGATAATTTTAATTTTTGTTCCTTTTCTCCACATTAAAAAACGACCCTGGTATCTAATTCTGTCCTGTGGGGAGTTATTGTAAATAGTAACATCATGAATATATATTTCAAGATATTAAGAATTTGGGAACTGGTACAGTTTTTGAGCCAGAAAAAGACGACGTTTTGTTGTTCACCTTTCGACCGTTTACGTAAATATCCGGAAGATACCGAAACGCTTAGCCAATCAGAAGTATCAGGAAGCTGATAATTTGATTGGGGGGGGGTATGACTTCACAGAAAAATAAATTTTATTGATGACCCCAGAAAGAAATCTGCAAATTTTTTGAAAATTGCTGAAAAATAATTCCTGCTAAAAAAAAGCTTGTACGATTTTTGAACCGAACAAAAACCGAACAACTTTTTAAACATTAACTCACCCGAATCTAAACTTAACCCCAATCGTAACCAAATCGGAATTTGTCTGGTTCAAAATCTGTACAAAAAAAAACAAAATAAAATGGCAAAAACCGTTGTTTTATAGATTTACAATACTAAGTTCATTCATAAAAACACGATTGATTGAAAAACTATGAATTTTAATGTGAAAAATATTATTTCATTGATTTCCTTCGTCAAAAAATAAATTCTCATAAAAAATAAATGTACTTCGTTTTCAGTATTATTTCTTTTCTGTTGGAAATCAACCTCGTTTTGATTTTGCCGCTGGTTCGAGTTGCTTCGACTTTTTCCGGATGTTTACGTATATCTGTGACAACATAACTACTGTCCACATTTTCTCTTATTTTCTATCTTTGCCTCAAATTAAACGAAAATTCTATGACCAATTTTGGAGATGAAGATTGGTAATTCATATTATTTGGATTATACGACCTACGGTTCCATTCTTAGTGAAGGCGACACTCTAAAAGCAATTGCATATTACTTAGGACTTCTGCTCAGTCATGGTGTTAGGACCCTGCAGGTTGGAGTTTCAGTGTTTCTATAAAACTGTAAGTATCGATGGACAATCTAACTAATGTATAATGCTATTGGAATATTTTATATTTGAATTGTGAATGTTAGAAAACTATTTGAAACAATAACAGATTTTGAATTTACCGATAAGTCAAATATTTGACAGTCGCAATAAAATATTTAGTTACAATAATAAAAGACTTGGAATTTGGTTCAGCAAAACAATAAACAATAAGATTGACCTGTTTATATAAAGTGCGTAACTTGCAAAGATATAGCTTTTGATCTGTACACCTAAACACGAGTCAGTTAAAGAGAGTTAACTGGCGAGCGATTGCCATTTTTACGTCAGCGACAGAGTATCGGGTGATATGGCAGGATGTAGATTCTGAGGAGACGCTGCAAACCTTTGAGGGGAGTCATAAACCCGTGAACATAAAGTTGTGTAAAATCTAACCTGTGTCATTATGATTTTTTCGGATCAAGATTTCTTCGTTATAGCACTATAAGTCGGAGGAAACAGTGCAAGAAGGTATGTTTCCTTTTTGTCTGTGCACCACGTACATATAAAAGTTATTACTTTCACAACTGCGTACTAGGATTGCAGTTAGCAATCCATTATAAAGAATTGTTCCACGTTAACTGTTATATGGATTATACATACATTTACTTTAACTGTCCATTTTAATGTGGTAATACACACACACGCTCGCACACAAATGACAACACCAGAGTGTATACACACACTGGACGATTTGTCCCGGTATCAATACAGTTTAGAGAACGATATATTACATATGGTCCAGTAACAATACAGTTTAAAGATATATATATGGGTTAATTTAATTACTCTAGACTTACTTGAATGATATTTACGCTTCATAAATATTAATTTCAAATAACTTCTCGCCGCAGTTCACGCCGGTCGAGGGGTATGTTCCTTGCTAATGGAGTCAGAAACGGTTTTATGACGGGGTTCGAATCTTTCGACCGGCAGTAATCATGACTCCCTATTCTGTGAATCCCGAAAGGATGACACACTAGTGTCTGTAGGTATTAAAAATAATTATAATAATTATTATGTCTGTCCCTTTAAGAACTGGATTTTATCATTGATCACTGTATGTTGAAATGTAAAAGTCGGTCACTTAGCCCACGTGCGTAGATCGTGTTGTTAAAATCTGTTGATGACTTTAGATTTACCTGTATGACATTTTCGCTTCATAGATGTTAATTTCAACTTAACTTGCGGGTCACGGGTATATTCCTCGTTAATGGAGTCCGACTTTAAATTCCTCAACCGGCGGTAATCGTAATTCCCTGTCGACTTTTTTTTCTGTTTTACAACAATATTTCTCATGTTATATAGTGGAGTTACTTAGTTTAGAAAGCAGTGAAAGTCGCACCCCGGAAGTAACGTAAGGAATGAATTACATGGCGAAAAAAAAAGTAGAAGTGCACTTTCTTGAATGTTTTCCGTGCAACAGAGCAACCGTTTGTTTAATATCTGCTTCCATCACACGCATGAAGAGTAAATGACAGCAAAACTAGTTGAACCTGTATTAATAAAACAGCAGTAAAATTTAATGCGTGTTGTTTTCACTACTTCTACACCTATTATAGTTTCTGCTAAAAAGAAAGAGGAATGGAGAGACAGAAAACTTTCGATACGAAAATAAAAAAGAAAGAAATAACCAGGCAACAATAATACTCAATAATACTGCAAAGCAAGATGGTAGCATATGTCACGGGTCCAGGCGATCTGTTTACATGGCGAAGAATTCGTCGGTTCTGTTATGCTAATATTAACAACTAGACTTTTTAGTTAAAAACGGGTAAAACTGAAAGTTCTTTGATTTAGAATGGATACATTATACCAAACTTCTAACTGCATCGAACGGATACTATAGAAACTAGTTTGATGCACATCATACTACTGCGGTCAATACAAAATTTCTGGCAGATCGGCCCAGTAGTTTTCGAGAAAAAGTGGGACGGACACAGACAGACAGACTGACTAAGAAAAATACAATATAGACTAGACATTTTAGCTCGTTAAAAAGGAGCAAAAGTTATAGCCCGTTGACTTTCAATGAGTGCATTATACCAAATTGATGTTTGCATACGGTTACATTTGTGCCAATTTTTTGCGCTAATTACTAATTCCTATTAATCCCTAATTCTGCATCGAACGAATACCATAATACTTAGTTCGCTGCACCTTATCATAGCAAAGGATCATACAAAATCTCAGTCAGATTAGTCCAATAATTTCCGAGAAAAAGTGAAACAGGCTGACAAACAGGATAAGAGGCATTCAATATAACGTTATTTATTTTAATCAAAGTTTTAAATGATACACGGGCATCGCCGAGTTACCTTGACAGTCTTATACAAGCGAGAACAATTCTAGCCTGTTCGCTTTAATTCTACGATTCATAGATGATGAAACACCGACAAATTTCAACAGCTGGTTGTGATCAATGATCAAAAATATCTAGAACAGAAACTGTTGTTTGTCGCATTGTCAAATTTAGGCCAACTCTTTGCATAAAAATAAATGCGAACATGGTTCTTATTAGGAAACAATTCCTATTCATGAATAGTACTTTTATTTATTATTATTATTATTATTATTATTATTATTATTATTATTATTATTATTATTATTATAAGCATTCTAATATTTTCCATGTGGTGCGTTGGAACATTTCAATGCTTAAAAATTAGTGTGCATTCAGTGGAGTTCTATAGTTCAAGCAACCATTATCAACACGCGCTAACACTTGAGATAACGATTAAATGGTTCTTAATTTTTTAGACGAGGAATTGTCTTGTATTATTCGAACTAGTGTTCTCATCTTGGGTGTTATTTTCACAACCTTACGATCGATGTGACTTCCAACCTTCTTAAGGCATATCCTGTCGAACAGTACAATATTTGAAAATATACTTGCGTTTGTAATGTGAAATTGACGTCTTTGCTCTATTTCCGACAGAAAAAAAAAAGTCGTTAACATTCAAAGTGTGTATAGCATTTATGGCAGAAGTCTTCTTGAACCAGCACTCATTGCAAACTTAAACACAACTAAACTGCGTCGTGGCTTTTATAATTTATCACCTTTAATCAGTAAACTTATATTAAAGAAACAAAACTTAGATTTAATCAAAGAAAAATAATAACGATCATAAAATAAAAAAAGGTCAATAAATAAATAAAAACAACGAAAACAATAATTTCATATACACTTCCAACATTTTCAATTCTAACGACTATAATCATTCCACTCCATACCATAAACATCCACTTCACATTATAAACACGAGTATATTTTCAAATACTGTACTGGTGTTTTATTTCTTCGAATCAATCATCTAGCGGAAGTCTTGAAATAAAGACGAAACGTCGATCAACATATAACTTTGGTTTGTTGCTTTTTTCACCTCAATTACGCTGGAATATTATTTCCATAATTTTCATTATATATATATATATATATATATATATATATATATATATATATATATATATATATATATATATATATATATATATACACAGGTTGGCCCATTTAAAAGTAGCCCAGAAATTGTAGTAGGGAGAAGGAACATTTTTTTATTGTTTAAATTACTTGTAGTCTCATTAAAGATGCTGGAAGTGCTCCCCGTTGACATCTATGCATTTCTGGGAACGTTTAACAACATTTGCAGATACTGCCTGTAAATCCTCTTTGGTGATTCTCCTGATAGCATTGGTAATGTTCTCCTTTAGTTGGTCTATTTGGATTATTTGCATAAACTTTTTGTTTTAAAATCCCCAAAGATAAAAATTACATGATGACAAGTTCAGAGAATGTGGTAACCATGCTTATTATTCTCTCTTCCATAAGCATGTCATGAACTCGTGCCAGTGATGTGTGGTACGCGTTGCATGTAGTGCCATCTTGTTGGGAAAAATCGCATTTTGTCTTGTGGTGTCAGTTGGTCGATAAGCGATTAGAAAGAAATTAGAAAGAGATTAGAGAGATCGGACTACTTTTAAGTGGGCCACCCTATATATATATATATATATATATATACATATATATATATATATATATATATATATATGTGTGTGTGTGTGTGTGTGTGTGTGTGTGTGTATATATACTAACAGAGTGACCAGACATTGCCCGTGATTGAATGACGATCAACGAATATTCCACACTCCTATATTTTTATTGTCATCGAAATCCGTGAAATCGTCTGGGAGGAAGCTTCACATGCCTCCTTACAGTAATTTAAATATATGTTATTTTACATTGCACTCTAGATAACCTACTGTTTATTTTATAAAATTATTTTATGTAAGCTTCTTTCCGGTTAAAAATTAAGAAATTTACGTGCGGAGTTTGAACCTATAGACCACGTCATGCAAAAAAAAAAAGGAAAAGAAAAACACGCTATAAACTTACCCACAGTAGAATTTTACGGATAGTTGTTCTGTCATTGTTGCTAAGCGACGACATGGAAAAAATGGCTTTACCGATGATAGATAAATTAAAATAACGGTTTCGATTATCGATTATCGGTAATTATCGGGAGGTATTCTGAGACAAAATTAACTAAGATCACTTCCAGACTTATACACTAAAGTTCAGTAAATTTTAAAGAAAATCTGTTCAGCCGTTTTGGAGTCTATAAGGAAAGAACTACCACACACATACACACACACAAAGTTGCATTTATATAATTGTAGATATCTCTCTCTCTCTCTCTCTCTCTCTCTCTCTCTCTCTCTCTCTATATATATATATATATATATATATATATATATATATATATATATATATATATATATAGCAGAAGTACCCGTCGTTGACTGGGTTCAAAAACAGCCTACAGAAAATGGGCTGTGATTGGTGAAAGTATGATAGGTTATGAAAATGAGGGGGTTGTAAAGAGATAGGTTTTGATACTCAAAAATTTTACTCTAAGCAAAATATGATGAAAGTAAAGATAATTTTTCGCGAAAATATATTTTTTATATCAACTTTGTTTCCATTCGGAGCCAAGAGTGACCAACAAAATGATGTTTCCTTACAAATAGAAAATGTTATATATATAATATAAATATACAAGAAATAAATGTTACCATAGTCAATAAAAGTTACTTTTATGGTAGAAAAGTTTATTGGTTTGTATTTTTAAGTAGTTTGTAAAAAAAAAAAAAAAAAAATTTTAATTCACGAACCGGTTTAAAAAAAATCAAAATGGAAGCGACTTTTAAATAGAGAGCCCCGTTGTAAATTTGAAGAGAGTTCCGTCAACGTAAATAATATTTATAAACATATTTTAATGTTTTACGTTATTTTGTGCTTGAGGAATATTCGATTATGGCATGTGTAGTTAAGTAGTTATCGCCTCAAATTTCGTTTTAATTTAGGTTCGCTGGAATTATTTCAAGTAAAAAGCATTAAAAACTAGATCAAAACAAAAAAAAACATGAACTAAACTTATTATTGACTGTGGTAACATTTATTTCTTGTATAGTTATTTTTTCGGGTAGTCGTTTGTTGGCTTTTCTGCTAAACAGTCTTACTAAATAATATCTAGGAAATAGCGAAAAACAAAGAAACAAAAACAGTTTTGAAAAATAATGAAGCTTTACTTACTTTAGTAAAATAATCCGAAACAGCAAAATGGGATGTTAAAAAAGTAAACACGTAATTACTTTAGTTTTTTAAAGCAAAGAATCGATATAAATATGAATAAGAAGAAAATGGCGCCCTTCTCAAGCAGAACAGCTTCGTTTCAGTTTTACAGTATTGAACGGTGTAGTATTGCGCCGTCGGATTCAGGGTTGTACTATTGTAATGTAAAGAACACGCAGAAGGGGTTGTAATCAACTGAATTCCTTCTAGTACACTGAAGAAAAAAGCTTAAACAGATATATAAATAAAATAAAAAGGCTATGTAAGTGTTTTTAAAAAGACACGTAATCACGTGAGCAGTATTTTTCATTCTTTTGACACGATAACAAGTAACGTTCTTATTTTTTATTATTTATCTATTTATCTATTTTCGAAAGAGTGTCACGTGCAAGTGGAGAAGGAAAAAACAGAGTTATGCAAAATTTGTGTCGAGAATTGTCTAAAGTTCCAGCTTTTTTTTTTTTTTTGCTTTCACTTTAATAAGAACGTGAATTTATGAGGTGAATTTATTCGACAATATGATTCAACTAAAAAAATAAATAAATAAAAGCTAATGTGAATTAAGATTAAGATTAAGGTGTTATTGTGGGCCCTCACCCATTTTAAAAAACCTTGTTAAACTTTGTGATATATTTACATTCTATGGAGGTCAGGCATAATTTTATTATACCATATTTCTTCAAACTGAAACATAATTATCAAAGTATACTTACACAAATAGATATGAAAATTCTTTATTAAAGTTTGTGCCATATTTCCATGGAGTACAGGTTCGAACGCAGATCCCACAATTTTATTATACCATCCCTATTTAAGTTGAAACATACTTATCAAAGTATTCTTATGTACATCTATATCAAAAACACTTGTAAACGTTTTTTTTTTTTTCATTTTTTATTTCCATACTTTGGGTGCCAGGCGCGAACGAAGCCCCACAATTTTAATGAACCACAGTTCTGAAAGATCAAACATACCCATTCCTGATCCTCGATATATCTTCTATCATTATATGTAATTAGTTTTTTAAAATAGTCAACCATATAGGAGCCTATTCGTGACCACACACACACACACACGTTCAGTTTTGTATTATATATATATATATATATATATATATATATGTATTAGTAAATCGTGATCTATAGTGATAAGCAGTAAGATTGCCCATTAAAAAAAACAAGGATATGTTAAAGGCTTCAAAAATCCATACCAGAATTGCCTGTGGCTTAACGGATAAAGCATAAGGTTAATTCAGTTCTAAGTGATACTCCTCTGAGGGTTTAATGTCCAATCCTCAGTGCGAGCTATACAATTCCGAATTACGTTGGACTTCAATCCAGTCATGGCTGAGATAATGAGAACATACTACCCTGAATATTAAATAAAAGGTCCGTTCGAAATTCTGTGCAAATTACTGTTCGAAAAAATGATTCCCGAATTCCACCACCACCACCGAGAGAGGAGGCCGGTTAACATGACAGTGTAACGTCACTTCCTGATCAACTTGTAGGTATAGGAATCTTCCAGTATTCAATCACCTGGTTACGCTAGCAGGAATAAAAAAAATATGGCTACCGATTGTGTTACCGATTGCCCGTGTATGTTCTAAAAAGAAAGAACAATTCTCTGTTTGAATAATAATTATTATAATTGCTTATTGGGAGAATTTTAATCTTACAAAATATAGTAAGTGAACTAGTTTTTGAACTTTTATTTCTATCGGAGAAAGTCGAATATTTCAGTTTATTTTTATTTTTTTACTGCAAAACAAACAATTTTTATATAATATTTTTCAGTCCGTTCTTTTAATATTAAATAAAACTTTTCACTGAGTATTTCCAAATATTTTAAAGTTAGCATTTTTCACGGTAGTTTTCTTCTTTTTTTTACGATCGGTAATTTTTCAATATTTTAGCACCGGGCGTAATTTATTTCTTTGAATTATATTTAAAACTTCAAGTTTTTGTTTTTTATAACATTTTAGCTGTAAATAATTTACATGACGGGTTTGTTTTACTATACGCATAGATTCGAAAAAGTTGTCAAAAAACAAATATAAAACAAATAAATGTTATCAAAGGCAAGATAAGTTACTCTTCTACCTAACTGGATAAGCTTTTACTGTTTTTATTTAATGTAAAGTGTTTATGCGGCTCGAAAAACATACAATGTTTACCGATGTATTTGAAAAATGCAAATGGTGGCATGCTTGCTGTTGCACACGGTAAGTTTGGGAAAACGAGTTTAAACGAAAAAATATATACAAAATATTGTTAGAAACTCGCTCAATATTTGTTACCGTGACATAGGCGGATATATATTCGGTCGGTATTTAACAGTATTTTGTGTAATTTGTTTGTTTGAAGTCATTTTCCCATACTTACCGAGTTCAATAGCGAGCACGTCGACATTTTTCTTTTTAAAATATATCGATAACATTGTATGATTTTCGAAGCGATTACACGTTTTAAAGTGAGTAAAACCACTAAAAACTTTTCCAGATAGGTAGAAGAGTAACTTATCTTGCCTTTGATAACATTTATTTGGCATATATTTGATTTTTGACCACTTTTTCGAATCTATGTGTATAATAATGCAAACCCCTAAAAACATATCCAGTTAGGTAGAAAAGTAACGTATCTCGGCTTTGATAACATTTATTTGTTATATATTTGTTTTTTGACAACTTTTTCGAATCTATGTCTACAGTAATACAAACCTAAAATTTAATTTAACTTGAAAATAATATTTAAAATTCACATGCGTACACTGCACAAGCACCCTTATTATTATCATCATAATAATTGTAATTATAAAAAAAAACTGGTGTAGATGACATCGACTGGCGCCACACCAACTAGTTGTGAAGGGTTAGGGAGGATGGAAAGACCGAGGTGGGAGAGTACTAACCAAATCTCCACTGGAAGTGTGCAGTTCAAATCTGGTACCTTGAGGAGGCATTTTGTCACCTAAACCCCAGGAAACACCAATGGCCGATACCAACGAGAAATCAGTGACAACGGCTGTTGCGATTACAATCAATAATCTGCACAAGTGGTCAAGAGGTGGAGAACACTGGAAATCTGGGGAGACTTGTTGTCACTTGGTCTTCGGAGACCACCACAGGTTACTGCCAGTAAGCGATCATTGATGATGGCCTGTGAGACAACTAACACGCTACACATTTTGATGAAAAACATGGGGGGGAATGGACATATAGAACAGAAAACCAAAACTTTAAATATAATTTCTGTATTTAAAGTAAGTTATTTAAATATTTCAACATAATCTTGTGGGAAAAATCCAGCTTCCCAATAAGGAGCACTCTGGATAGGAATAAAAATAATCTCAGTCATGAAAGATTTCTACTCCACCTGTTACATGATAAGGGCTGTCCCCTTTTCATGTAAGTATAAAAATAGAGAGATTTAGTTAAATGTAAAAATGAAATAGAATAGACGAAATTCGAACCTCGTAATTTAGGTTTAGAAATAGATTGCGAGAGAGAATTAGAAAATGGAATGTAAAAACAAACGATTGTTTAGCTTAGAGATAAAATAGTTTTAAGAAAAGGAATATGCATTTGTCAATTCTGTTATGAAATTGAATGAGGAATGCAACTATAGGATAATTTAATAAACATGTTTTTAACATATTGGAAATATAGGTTACTGGAAATATATGTTAAAATTCCTTTTGTAAACAAAGGAAAATGTATTGGACACGCATTTCCAGAACACGTGAAAGAAGACACATGTTTTAACATGTGTATGACGTAATGGAAAATGGGAAGTTCTCGAGATAGTTAAAAACTTTAGAGTTAAGCTGAGAGAGTCTGAGGAGGACAGACGACAGTCTGGAGTCCAGAGATGGACAGTCGAACGTCTGGAAGCGAGACGGTTACCTTTGAAACATAGAATGTAAAACTTTGAATTCCTGACTAAGAAAACCACCGACCGGTCCATGG
The DNA here is from genome assembly GCF_053919585.1 of Euprymna scolopes. Taxonomy (NCBI): domain Eukaryota; kingdom Metazoa; phylum Mollusca; class Cephalopoda; order Sepiida; family Sepiolidae; genus Euprymna; species Euprymna scolopes. The sequence continues at coordinate 26,656,042 of NC_136493.1, forward strand.
AAATAAACGCGTCATGTGTTTTTATAAACGTCGTCTTTGTGTTGTTTTTCTACCAAAAAGTAAAGTGAAATTGTCATTATATGTCTTATATATCCTGTGTTTAAAAATGCCTTTACATACACAATGTCTCTATATCTCATATCTACAATGTGAACGCTAAGACTGTCTCAACACTGTCTCCTCACTCTGAGAGCTTCTACTACACTTCTAAGTATGAACATTTTATATATATGAATCTCTTCATAACACGAACACAGAACACAACATCTCTCTTAATAAGACTCTCTAAGATTCACTTTTAATAAGACTTCCTAAGAACGAACAACAACAATAACAAAAAGAACAATAATAATAATAATAATGAAACCTATATATAACACACCGACCGAGGACAGAAAAGGTAAAGTGTAGCATCAAAACACTGTGATCTTGTTCCGAAGGCCAAAAAATATTTGTGTTTAATGTTTCTTTGTTTGTTCCCTAAATTCATAATTCAGTTTTATCAGTGTTAAATTGTATATTGCTTTAAAATTGCGTAATTTTACATAGATAATTTTTATATTTTATATTGAATAAAGTTCAGTTTCAGTATTAATCGAACTGTGTTCCTTTTTCTTTTTAAAAGTGTTTTATTGCTCTTTTTCAAATGGCCCTCATATAGTACTGACAGTCTGACAAATCTTACCTACATTGCCTTCAGACATTTTTCAGTTAACAGACCTTCTTACTCTCGGTGACCGTGGTTCCACAATATACACCTAAAGAAGGTCGGAGGTTACATTGATCGAATATTTCACGACATTTTGAAACGTTGTGCGAATAAGACTCAAGATGAGAACACGAGTTTTTATAATGAAAATAAGACACAATAACTCACTAACATTGGAGCATTTAAAACAAAAAGAAATAAGCTTAATAATTAGAAAACAACGTTAACAAATGAAACACTTTAAATCATCGAAATTAAGCGACGTTTAACCTGACTAGTACTAAATCGGCGACTATTTGCGATTAACGCGTAATGTAATTATACGCCTACAAAACAAAGTTAATCTACAAATCAAGCCTATACAAAGAATACAAACTGTTTTCGTATTATTTGGATTCATCAGACTACTGTTCTCCTCTTGAGTGTGATTTTCACAACGTTTCGGACGATGTAACCTTCGACCTTCTTCAGGTGTAACTTGTCGAACTCGGGTATGTTTCTGTCGAACTCTGGAATTTGGACGGAATCTCGAGCGGAACCCTTTATTTACTTTACGGGGGTAGCATTCTTTTGTTCCGTCAGCCATGATAGGATAGAGGTCCTAAGTCTAGAAGTGTAAGCCATTTTGACCCGGGAAAGAACATGTGAAATTGCTCCAGAAAAGGTTTAATATTTATGAAGCAATTCTGGTTTCTGATTGGTTTGTAGCAGAACGTGAATTAATTTGATTCGTCAGTTCTTAGCAGCATCGTTTATAAATAGAATCGTCCGACTGTGTGGGATCATACCCCCATTATAGCTCCAAAATATTGCAACACTAAGTAATTTGAAATTGTATTTTTTGGTCGCCCATACTGAGGATTGAACCTTCAACCTTGAGGAGAATATCACTTTTTTACAATTGATTTTTACAAGTACTCTAACCACTGCGCCACGGGTCCTTGCGGCAATGCTTCCAAATAACTCATCAACAGTTGATGTGACATAAAAGCTAACAATCACTTTATCTTTAAGCATTAACAGTTACATCTCTCTCGCAAATAAGCATAGTGATAACACAATTTTCATTGGCTTTTGGGAGACTGTAGTCTCAGTTTTGGCACTGCAATTCTGTCCTCGATCAGTGAATGTGGGCTACTTCTAGACCGAGGGTATTTTTATATTTTCTCCTAATCCCATAGTGCCTCTTTTTGAGGAGCTGAACTTACCTCTTATAAAAACCAACACTATGTCAAATCCTACTCTCGCAGGAAGACGACTAGAAAGGGGCAATCAAATAATACTATTGCCTATAACCAGCTTACAATGATCATAATTGGTGACCCCAAACCCTCTTATGACTTATAAAGGGTGTAAATTTTAAATTACAATAAATCACAAAAAATATTTTTGTTATAGAAATATGTCTTATTCCAAAAATAAATTTTTGACATAAGGTAAATTGTCACATTAAATTAAGCTGTATTTCGGCAATCATCGATGGAATGTTGTCTTCCAAGTGATCTATTGTGTCTAGTTTATCAACATAGAATTTTACATATCCCCCAAAGAAGATAATTTAATGAGGTGGAATCGCACGAACGAGGTAGCCGGTTAAGAGGTTCATTCGTGAAATTATTTGTTTATTAAATGTTTCTATCAATAAATTGATCATATCATGTAAACGCTGATCTGGTGTTAATGCATTCGCGATGTATTGCCAAACAAAGCTGAACTCCAAATAATAGATAGTTGCCAAATCTCCAATTAAAGAAAATAAAGTTGTCAATTTAAAGTTCGCCGCCTCTAAAAAAAAACACCATATACTTATATTTCTCAAATATATTAAAGCCAAATGGAAGATAAATATATAAAAAATCACGACGTGTCCTTCATTTTAGGACATCCGATACTTAATACCACATCCTCTGCATTTGTCGACTAAGCACTTTATTAAATGTGCATCTACGAATTTAGGAAATAACTACCGCAGTTGGCATGCGATATTACTTTGTAATTTCTTACTTTTAAAGATCGTCTTGGCGTCTACAATGTTTTATAGGTTTTAGGATAAATCTTGTCTTCTCTTTCTAGTGGCTATTTTTTGCCTACTGTAAATGATTCATTGTATACGATTAATTGAACTCAAGTTGCTATTTCAAATTTGACGAAGACATTACTTTTTTCCGGCAAGAATCTCGTCTCCTCTTTCAAGTGGCTGCTTTCTGTCTATTGTAAACAATTCACTGTATACGATTAACTGAATACAAGTTGCTGGGACGTTACGTTTACAGGGGGCATTACTTTCTACGGCAAGAATATTGCGTCTTCTTTCAAGTAGCTACTTTCTGTCTATTGTAACCGATTTATTGTATACGATTAACTGAATACAAGTTGCTATTTTAAATCCGACGAGGACATTACTTTCTCCAGTAAGTATCTTGTCTTCTCGTTCAAGTGGCTAATTTCTAACTATAAAAGAAGAATGGAAACTAAACATAAAACCTTCCTATTTGGTTTTTGGACATCTTGTATATCGTACTTAAGTGAAAAGGCTCCATGATTCCGTGATTCGTCATTTCCGGTAGATAATCAATGTAAACGTCACCAATCAGGAAACATTGGGATGTGCCAATGACCTACCATCTTTGATGCATCTTCCTAATACAGAATAATCTCAGATTTTGGAGGAGGCATTTAGAAATATGGAACCTGGATGACTACCAAAGAAAATGGCGTATTTCCAACTGTGTGAAGTAAAAGAAGAATCAGAGGAGACCCAAGATTAAAAGTTACTATAAGATAAAATTTTCGCCCTAAAGAAAACAACGCTAAAGCTTTATCTAAAAACTTTTTTGAAAAAAATCAATTCAGGTAACTTGATTATGTAGTAGAGCTGACATCTATTCAATGTAGCCGTCTTCAGCCGTAATCACCGCCTCGATATGGGATCCGGAACTGGGAGCATGCCTTTTTCCACAAGCGCCGGCGGAAGTTCGGCGGATACCCGGTGGGTGGCGGCGATCAGGCTGACTTAGAAGTTGTGCGAGGTTATGTTGGTGATGTTCTCGACGTATGATCAAACGAAGTAGTCCAAAAGGTTCAGGTCGATGGAGGAGGAGGCCCAGTGAGAGAAGGGTACAAAGTCATAGCACTCCTTCTGAAGCCAAGCCTGGGTCTCTTTGGATTTGTGGGCCGGCGCCGAGTCCTGCTGCCACACCCAGAGTCTGCCAGCGGCCACCTTATTGCACCAGGGGATCACCACATTCTTCAGCATATCCAGTACACTTTGGTGTTGACTTTCAAGCCAACTTCAAAGATGTGAGATAGCATGGTGTGGCCCTCATCTGAAACCACACCAAAGACCATAACCGTGGCCAGAAAGGGTCGTTCGATGCGTTGAGCTGTGCCCTCAAGCGTTAAACTGTCCGGATTTGCATTTTGAGGGTGCTGGTAATGGTCCTGTTGTCAGAACTTGGATCAGTAGAGAGCATGAGTTGTACAGCAGTGCATCCCCGATCTCGCTCGTTGAACATTGTCTCACTTTCAGACATTATAGAAGGTTTCTATCGCTCTTGGGATTTCTACACAACTGGCCAACCAGTAGATTATCAGTAACTAAAAAGAAAACTGGTTTTCATTAAACAGAAATGGAATAATGTCATCTTTTCTAAGATGACACTTTTATCGTTCCACCCTGTAGTTAAACGATTTGGTTGTCGTGTTTTACAACACATCAACCAGTTTAGGTTTCAGTCATTTTCGTAAAAGTTTTATTCTTCAAGTAATTTATATTTATACATATTTATTCATCGTGCTTGGTTTGGTTGTTTTGTTTTCTGGCACATCAATCCTATTCTGGTTAGCTGAATCTAGTAATGTTATATTGTCGTCTATATAATTTATGATTCGCACTTTAACAAAATGCATGCAATAGTATATGCACTCTGATAGTCGTGATTTTTGTAATGAAACAACAACTTGTAGAATCAACAAAGTTTTATTTACATTACAGTGCTAACATGACAAGCGAGAGAGTTCGAATCAGTACTGGGATGTGTTGCAGAGACGGAAGAAGTGTCTCAGCTCCTCTCTCTTCTGGTTGACTGACTGACCTTGTTTTGACTCATATTTACGTCGCCTCACATTCCTTGATCGGAATCAAATTGTTCACTTATTTGGACCTTCGATTTAAAATATTTTTAGCAATTCTAATCGAGTTAAAATATTTCCTCTTATTGTTTCGTGATCTCAATTCTTACATCTGGTTTTTCCCGAATCCGATATTTTCCCGGCGTTATCCATCACATATGAATCAGGAATTTTGCTTCAAGTTTTTTTTTATTTTTTAATCTTTATTTATAGTGTTTGGTTTGCTTTTTTTGCATAATAAAATTGTTGTTTTTGTTTTTGTCTTTGCAGAATACGATTGAGTTTTGCAAAGAGGAAAAAAAGTAAACAATGATATTAATGCTTGGTACATTTTAGGCCAGAGAACCAGTTTCTTTAGACTGTCTGATCTAGTGGCACTAGACTTTAAATGAGAAATATCAATAAATGTATTGTGATAAATATATGTATCGTAAGTATAAAATCTTACGGTAGAAAAACAAATCTCTATATAGGCATGAAACACCTTTTACAAATCACTAAGAATTCGTTTGGAGATCAGATATTTTGCGGGTTTCTTTTTGAAGCATTGGATCCACGATTATTGCGCTATCTGATTTGTAGCGGTACAAAACTGAAAAACGCCACAGATTCAGGTTTTAAAGTAAATGAAGATCGCAGTAAAGTGGCAGTTGCTTCTACGGAGTCGCCTCAATTCTTCCTCAAGATTTTTCTGGTTTTCTTTTTTTTCCCCTATCTGGAGAACGTGGTACAATGGGGGAAGGTTGCTTGTTACTTTTAACACTTTTAAAATCAAGTTTCTATCTTTTCACCACCAACTCTCAGATCCTTAATTTACTTCAGTTGAAACGAATGGCACTCTCCACAAAGAATCCTCTTGTTTTGACACGCTCCTATCACTTATGTTCACTCTGATCTAAAATTGAAGAATTATATCAAATCTACTGCTAATAATGCTGAAAAAAGTTTGGATCATTCCATCGCTCTAAAAAGTACGTGGATTTTAGTGCAATTCTTTACCTTTATGAGTCACAAGCATTTCAGCCGGGGTTGCCCGGGTATTTGGTGTGTATGTGGAGCAAAAAAAAAAAAGTGGCAGTAGGAAGGCAGGCTCGAACCCGTATCGCGAAGGAGGAAAAGAACAGGAAAAATACCTGACGTCTTTTCTGTTACGACCACCAACAAACCGGAAGTTACTTATGGTTAAATTAAGGCTAGACTATCGAAAGGAGAGGATATCTTTCAAAAATATCAGCGAAAAAAGCTACCCCCTGTAGAAAAGTGGCCAGTTGAAGGTTAAGATATTAATATTTTTAGCCAATTTTTCGATATTTGTCGTATGAAAGGTCGAACTTTAAAACGATACTGATCTTGGTAAAATCCGTCGACTCTGTCGAAAGTTTTAGGCAGACATGCAAGCATACATACATACATTTATATATTGATAATTAAAAATTTTCGACCCAAACCGATTATAAAGCTTGCCCTATCTCTGAATACCCTTTATGTAAAATTTCAAATGTTTAGACCAAAAATTAACTGAGTAATTTGGTAGAGACCGCAGAGATAAATTTTTGAGTTCGACCCCTATTATGCCCCCTTAGCATTTATTGTTTTGGCCTCAAACAAAGTTCTTAAGTTAGATTCATGTCCAAGGAACCTATATCTAAAATTTCAAATGTGTAGACCCAAAATTGTCGGAGTGGTTTTTCAAAGTTCAAATCGTTGAACTTTGACCCCTTAACAGCCAAATTTCTAGCCGAAAACCAATCACAAAGATTTTTCCAAATCTCAGTACCCTGTATATCAAATTTCGAGTCTGTAGACTTAAAATTGACAGAGTTATTGCGTAGGGAAATGTACACCCGCACACACAGACACACGGACACACACGCAGACACGTTAACTTTTATAGATATATAGATATACGCTCAAAGATGGAACATTGGTGTAACAGTTAAGGAGCTGTTACTCAGAGAACTCTTTCCTGCCTTGACAAAGTACAATTTTGATTTCGCAATCTAGTTGGTGATCAATTCTGTTCGACTGGGTTCTAATTTCTGGTTCTTCTTGTAAGACATTTACAGTAAAAACTCGTCTGGATACCACAACTGCATATAACTTTTCTTTTCTTCCTCCCTGTACCTAACATCAAACGAAATTCCGATGAACAAACTTTTTTTTCAAAAACTTCAGATCAATAGAACACATCACCACGGTATTGCTTTTCTGTTGACTTCAACATGGTCGTCTTCAAACCCAGCGGCAACAGATACCATTCATAAACTAAGTAATCAAATTTTGTTCATTCCATTTATTTTCAATCCTCGCATAATATTCTTCATCATTCAGCTTACAAGTTATGTATCTTGTTTAACCTTATCCTCGAGTAGCTTTTAGCTTTGATGAGTAGAGATTTATTAGTAAAAACAAAATCTTCGGGGGAAGGTATAAGCTGTGCACTAACAGTAGATATTTCAGCACTTCCGGTCACCCCCGGAAACATAATTTATCTAATCAGAGTTTAGTTGGCAATGCTCATTTTTTGAACCGACATAAATACTTGCGAGTAATAGACGTTTTAGAGCATTAGAAATGAACAAAATTTATAGTCCGTTAGTTTAAATTAATTTCTTTATGTCAAACTAGCATGGGTGCCCAGCTTTGCCTGGGTGTTTGGAGGTGTGCGTTGAGCAAAAAAAAAAAAAAAAAAAGTGATAGTAGGCAAGCAGACTCGAACCTGTACCGCGAAGGAAGTAAAGAACGTGAAAAAAAGCCGTGTATGTTTGCTATTGCGTCCATCGCCAAATCGGAAGTGACGAATGTTTAAATTAAGGCTAGTCAATTGAAAAGAGGGGATGACTTTTGAAAATATCGGCGAAAAAAAAGCGACCCTTCCCTGTAAAAAAGTGCCCAGTTGAGGGCAAAAGAATTAATGTTTTTAGCCAATTTTTCCATATTTCTTGTCCAAAGGGTCGAGCTTCAAGACAATACCGATCTCGTGAAAATCCGTCATCTCTCTCGAAAGTTTCAGGCATACATACATACATACACACATACATACATACATAAATACATACATACATACATTTAAACAGACAGGTGAGATTTATATAATAGATTGGTGGTTGAATACAATTAAATATGTGCTCATTTTTGCATTAAATACTAATGCCATGCATTAGGTCTAAGTGTGCTTGATTACGCGGTTTCCCGCTTTCGTGTCTTCTTTTCCTTCGTCTTTTCTTCGGGCCGTGTAGTATTTAGTTCGCTGCACTTTATCGTAACAAAGGCACATACAACATTTCAGCCAGATCCGCATAGTAGTTTCCGAGAAAAAGTAGAGCTTAAATACTAATTTCTAATAATCTCTATTAATCCCTAAGTGCGCATCGAACAGATATCATAATACTTAGGTCACTGCTCCTCTTCATAACAAAGACACATACAAAATCTTAGCCAAATTGTTCGGTAGTTTCCGAAAAAAAAAGTGTAACAGACAGACAAACAAACAGACAAACTAAGAAAAATATAATATTAATTTTGATTTTATGTAAATCAATCATTTCATGTCTAAACTTTGTTTTAATGATTTGTACCAAATTTATTTTTCACGTATGTCTTGTATTTGCGATGAGAGATTAACCTATTATTTGGTACATTTATGTTTGGTTTGGTTTGTATATAAAATGTTATTTGTCTGTCGTATTATTTAGCCCTTCGTTTTAACCCACGTGCGTTAGGTGTAAGTGTGCTTGAGTACGCGATTCCCCGCTCTACAATCGACAACCCCATCGTTGTGTGTCGTGGTTTTCTTTTCCTGCGTCTTCTCTTCAGTCGTGTTGTTGTCTCTCATATTGGCGGTTGTCGAATTGGCGCACACAGGTTCACACGTATAAAAAGTAAAGCAAAACATAAACTCCCACACATTCTGAAAGTATAAGTTGCACTCTGGGTGTACTTGTGTGTGATACCATCGACCCTCTCATCAATAAAGTTCACATCTACATCTACATCTACTGTCGAGGTTGTATTCATCAGTTAGTTGATCAATTCATTTCACTATCCCCCCCGAGCCACAGTCTACCTTCGACTGAGTCTAACTCGCGACTTTCCTCAACTCTCACTGACGTCAGTCGTCGCAAACCCAAGACTGTCTGCAAACTGTCCCCAACTGACGTGAAGTGTCGCAAAACTCACGTACACTCCTAAAACTAACTCTTATATATTGACCAATCCATTGTTCGATCCTTTTTGTCAATCCCTGCTACACTTTGATCAATAACCCCAGTTCTGCTTTCTTTTGTATTCCTTGGTGAATTACTTCTACTCCATTGTTCTGCTGATAAACTTATTTCATCCATTTTTGTTATATTTCTTTCTTTTTTTTCTTTACTTCCCAACACTCAGCGATGGGGGCTACGTCGATAGTATTACATTAGAAAATCACGAACATACTAATGATAATATATGTAACTGTAAAATCTTTTTCGATTCTTTAATATCTAAATATCACGCTCTTCGGCATGATGTCTTCAATGGTGCTGACTGACGCAAACGCAGAAGACTCCGAGTAAGCAGCAATCACCGTACAGACGATACGTTGTTCAATCCCAAACGACTTAGTATTGTCACCAGGGTTAAGATCACTATCATACTAGACCTGTGGCTTGATCAGTACCAATACAAAAACATACAAAAATCGTTTATATAGACATCATCACTTATCAAGGCCCAGAGGCCACTCAAGGATAAGGTTTAAAGAGTGTACAGTAGTCAATGGTACAATATAGTAATCGATAGTAATGGAAATTTGGTAAATTTGTTAACTTAAGTGGAACGGCTCATCAAGAACTTGTTTACATTGGACTTGAAGACAACCATATTGTAGTCAGCTGGAAAGCAGGCAAACGAAGACAGTTCCACAGTCGTGCAGTTCTAAGAAAGAAATTTGTTCATGGAATCTACGTTTAGGTTTATGCACTGATAAAGAATGTGAGAAATTATTGATAGTATTTTCAGCTAGATGCATGAAACATATCGTTGATTGTTTTTTTTTCTGATGTATAAATAAAGAAGATCGATATAATCTACAAATCTCTACCGGGGAAACGATATATTGAGCCTTAAATCTCAACCTTTGCAACAACCCTAACAGCCGTGGACAAGTTCATTTACTTGTGTAGTATCCTGTCAGAGGCAATTTACGTAGGCAATGAAGTCAAGTGCGAGATAGACAAGGTTAGTGCTGCCTTTGAACGTCTCCGATTCATTGTGTATGAGCGTACAGGAATTCGACTGCAGATCAAACTTCATACATACAAAGCTGTGGTTCTTACTATCCTCGTGTACGCCTGCAATAGTATATACAGGGCGATACAATAAAAAACGTTCATTACCTGAACTTTAATAATTGTTTAAATAATTAATCGGTTCTTTTTATTTTTCAGATTAACCAAGAAAAATAATTGTTCTAAAAGTCCACCAAATTTGCCATTCAAGATGACATAAACGACTGGGGAAAAAGGTATTTATAGCTTGGGCATATTTTCAGCTGAAGTCTATCTACGCAGCCCAATTACAATTCAAAGAACGTTTCAGATATCGTGACTTTCCTGTCCATTCAATGATCTACAGATGGGTCAACAAGTTCAGAACCCATGGAACTGTGCATAACCTTAATGATAAAGACACTAACCGACAACTACACTGTAGACGATCGAAATCAGCAAGGATACTACACAACGTTGCTGAAGTCAGAAACTCTGATGCTATTTGGAGCACATCTTTTAAGCGCTAGTGAAAAAAAGGATTTTCGTAGTACAGACTTGAAACTATGGAGATGTCTGCTGCATAGGTTTGACTTACTGTGGATGAAGTTTTGTGTCGATTTAAAGCAAAAGTTTGGAAATTATTCGATTTTTGGTGATGACCTTTCTTTGTTGTGTGTGTGTGTGTGTGTGTGTGTGTGTGTGTGTGTGTGTGTGTGTGTGTGTGTTTTGTGTGTGTGTGTTTGTGTGTGTGTGTGTGTGTGCGCGCGCGCGCGCGTGTGTGTGTGTGTGTGTTTTGTGTTACCCTGTACCAGAAATGCCAAAAATGTGAACAATTTGCACATGGCCTGCCTCCGTAGATTCATAGAAATCAAGTGTCAAGATAAGATACTAGACAAAGAGGTCTTAGCCCGATCAAATCTCCCGTCAGCACATACCAACAGTGTCAAGCCCGTTGGGCAGATTATATATGTCGCATATTAGATTCAAGACCCCCAAAACAGCTGAGATGACTAATAGAAAACAGAACCATGGGGAGACAATGGGAATGGTTTAAAGATTACTTGAAGGTGTCTTTCAAACAGTTCGGTTTATATTCCGACTTTTGGGGAAAACCTAGCTCAAAACAGATGTTCCTCTGCGTATTTCAAGACACAAAGTAGCCACGTTACTGAATCTGCATGCATTGAATAACGCGAAAGGTAACGTGTTATTAGAAAATACGGATTAGTCAGCACTTCGGATCGGACGGACGATCCATCTTCGTGCATACAGAACAATAGCAGCATCACGGTCATCTTCACAAGGGATGGACGGACATAATACTTAATTGCCATATTTGGCTGGTGCATCTGCTACTAGTCTTTCACTCCTAGATAAGGTTCAAAAGAGAGTCGCCAATAGGTCCTGAACTGTCATCTTAACTTCAGCCTCTGTCCTATCAACGAAATGTAGCATCCCTCTGCCTGTTCTACAAGTACTTTAACAGTGAATGCTCCGAAGAACTGCAAGCACTTGTACCCCCTCTACGTAAATACCCCCGACAAACCCGACAAGCAACAAAATCCCACCCCTTCACAGTTGAAATCCCTCGATGTAAGAGAGCATTCTACTCCAGTAGTTTCTTCCCCAGAACCGCTAGACTTTGGAATTCCCTTATGGGTTCCTGCTTCTCCAATTTTACTGACAGAAGTTCAAGTGTAACGTAAACCGACATCTTGCTGCTCAACTCCCCCACATAGTACCTCTGTAGCTTATGTGTCTGATAGTAGCCTCCTACGTCAAAGTGGCAATGTGCCTAGTTTGGGGTGAAAATGTAATAAAAAAAATATCACTGTGCGGACGCAATAAAAACACGTAACAATTGTGAATACAGTGATGTGGTATATATATATATATATATATACCAAGTTAAAGGTATTTAGGAGATAAACCCATTAATAAAAACGAGGTTATTAAGAGTGCTCAATAAAAAAGAGCCAGATATATTATAGTTATTTATATAGACAAGTATTACATAGTCCTACACTAAACATGAAATGTAATGTAATAATACTGACCCCTGTGTCTCTTACGCCTCTCGGTTCTTCTCTTTACCCTTTTTTCTTTTCCTTTCCTTTTTTCTTTCTTTCTACTATCTCCTTTTTCTCATTATTAAGTTTTGGCCTCCCCCTTTCCCCACACCGGCATCTATTTTTAAGTCTAAAATTTCACTTGATCCCACCTCTTCCCACTCCAAGTTAGCGTTTTAATATTATATTTTTTAATAAATAAATATATTTCGCTTTTTAATTTGGTGGGCAAGATGATCTGAATAACTTTATTTCTGTCGCCTTATGAGGAATTTTTTTTTTTTAATAAACCAATTTGCTCCGAAGCATTAGCATGTTCAGTGTAGCGAGTGTGTAATACTTGTTTATATAAAAAATATAATGAATGTGTGTGTGTGTGTGTGTGTGTGTGTGTGTGTGTGTGTGTGTGTGTGTGTGTGTGTGTGTGAAGACATATTTCGGCTATCGTTTTATTTGAGCTCAACTTGTTCAAGTGAGATCGACAATGATGAAAAAGCTGAATTTATCGGAACTAATTCCATAAAACTGTTCAAATATTGCCTACAGAAGAAATGCTTTCCAGCGCATAGGAAAACTTCGTCTGTCCATTATTTAAAAATACTCGAGATCGATCATCTCACTACAGACAATCAGTCTCCTGTGCAGCATGAGTAAGTTGCTTGAATCCCTGATAGAGAAGTTGCCATCTCAGCAAATCATGCTACTAAGCCACAAGCAATATGGTCTTGCAAGATTTACAGCTGATGTGCTGACTGTGATATCACACAGGGTCAGAGAATCTATTTACGGAGACTTCGATTCTAGAGCATATTGTATGATATTGACATAACTTAATATTGACATATCAATGGTATTTAATAGGGGTTGGCGTAAGGGTCTTCTTCACAAGATTTCCAGTTACGGAACGTTTGGTAATGTCTTCTTAACTATCAAATTCTTTCTCCTTGATCGGTTTATATACGTAGTCGTCGATGGACAGAAGTCCGAAGCTCATATAAAGGCTGGTGTGCCTCAGTGATCGATCCTGGGCTCAACTGATCTTCAGCAATGATCTGGGCTCAACTGATCTTCAGCAATGATCTGGGCTCAACTGATCTTCAGCAATGATCTGGGCTCAACTGATCTTCAGCAATGATCTGGGCTCAACTGATCTTCAGCAATGATCTCCCAAATCACATTCTAAGATCGTTTCTCGACATTTATGCGAATGACACTATTTATAGCATCGCTTCAAAAGCCGGCAATGGCCAAGATATTTCTGAGTTTTCCTCTTCTAACCTTCATCACGTGATACAATGCAGTAAAAAGTGTTTGGTTTAGTCTAATGCATCTAAGACTACGCTTCTATCACCAACGCTCCGATTCCTATATGGCCCCAATTGAAATTAATGGCTCACCTCTTGTCTGCTATGACAAGCTTCTCGAAGTGTTCACTTCATGAAATGGAAGACTTAGTTGCAAAAGTCGCTTAAAAATGGTTAAATTATTCTACCGCTTCAGATGGTATTTCACTCCTAATGCAGTCTTCTACCTATATGGGAAAGCTATATTCCAAATTCCAGTTCATTCCTATATCTAACCACAGACTCATTTGCGTCTTATTTACATACAATTGGGACGCTGAATACGTACACAGTAAAACAATAAGGTTTAATGTCGCGTTGATTATTTACTTGTAACGCAAATTTAAAACAATTTAAAAAAAAACATTTTAAAACGCGAATTTAAAAAAAAAACATATTTTCCGGGTTATTTATTTGTTGGTAGTGTAGAAGAAAATGAATTAATATTTTTTTAAGAAAGGTGTATTAAAAAATGGTGAACAATTTTAAAAAAATGGGAAGGTTGTGGGTAAATTGCCGTTGTAAAATGCTCTTATGGTTTTCAACGGGTTTAAGTAGATTCATTTGGAAGAAAATTGCGTTAAAATAACTTAAACGTAATACGGAAATGGACGATGTAAAAAAATGCAGAAAGTATTAACAATTGTTAATTTGGATAATTTAAACGCGAAAAAATTTACTTAAATTCAAATATTGATATATCTTTTATTTTAAAACGCGGAAAAAAAAGGGACGCTGAAAACGTACACAGTAAAACAATACGTTTTATTGTCGCGTTGATTATTTGTTTATGTACGTATGCAACCGGAAGTCGTAAAACGGATGTTGAGTTACAACACCTGTTACAAGGTCATTTGAGTTTTATAATTATACACACACACATATATATATATGTGTGTGTGTGTTTTATTATATAAAATTGAACGATAAAATTTTCGCCCTAGAAAACGGTATGATTCCATTTCCGTTTGATGAAAACTGGTTTTCTTTTCTTTCTTCGTTTTTTTTTTTTTTTTTTTTTTTTGCAGTCCATCTACTAGTTAGGCAGTTGTGTACGAATCCCAAGCGTGTAGGAGCTTTCTATCATGTCCGAAAGTGACACAGTATTCAACAAGCCAGATCGAAAATGCACCACTGTATAACCGATCCAAATTATGATAACAGGATCATTGTCAGCACCCTTAAAATGCAAATCCGGACAGTTCAACGAAGTTTCCGGACACTATTACGGTCTTTGGTGGAGTTTAAAGTTAGGACTACATCAAGAAAACTCATATCTTCGAAGTCGGCTTGAAAGTCAACACCAAAGTGTACCTGGATGTGCTGAAGAACGTGGTAATTCACTGGCTCAGTCAGGTGGCGGCTGGCAAATTCTGCGTGTAGCGTCAGCCCACAAGTTCAAAGAGACCCAGACTTGGCTTCAGAAGGAATGCTAAGACTTTGTATCCACCTCCCACTGGCCCCCTTCGTCCTCAAACCTGAACCCGCTGGACTACTTCACTTGGTCATACGTCGAGAACATGACCAACATGACCTCCCACAATACCAAAGTCAGCCTGTTCGCCGCCATCCGCTGAGTATTCACCGAGCTCCCGCCGGCGCGTGTGGAAAAGGCATGCTCCCAATTCCGGACCGGTATCGAGGCGGTGATTGAAGCTGAAGGCGGCTACATTGAATAGATGTCAACTCTACTACATAATTAAGTTATCTTAATTGATTTTTTTAATAAAAGTTTTAAAATAAAGCTGTAGTGTTGTTTTTTAGGGCGAAAAATTTATCGTTCCACCCTATATATATATATATATATATATATATGAATATCTTGAATATGAAAACTAGTGGCTACACATATGCAAATATGTTTCAGTGACCAACCTGCCAGGGAAAATCACATCATCAGGCCAAGAATATCTACCTATTCATATTCAACATATTCATATTGCTCTGTCTAAACATTGAGCACTCTTTGGTTGACACATTTTGGTTTTGTTTAAACAATACTACCAATAATATAAAATATATATATATATATATATATATATATATATATATATATATATATATATGGTGAGTATATATACGGCATATATATAAATATGTGTATATATACGATATAATCACATTGACACACACACACCGGTTCTTGTCAGATCACCGAAGTTAAGCAACTTTGAGCCTGGTTAATACTAAAATGAAGCGAATCATATTTGCATAAAAGGTAATATATATGTTTATTATACAAAAATTATTGGTTACATATGTGCATACATATTTCAGTGGAATTCTAATTCAAGGAGACGCCCTAATCAGACTAAAAAAAAGTACCGACCTTTTTTTGGTCTTATGAGATGATCTCCCTGAATTAGGATTCAACTGAAACATGTATGCACATATGTAACTAATGATGTTTGTGTAATAAACAGAATATATATCAGCTCTGTCCGCAATTGAGCGCCTTTCAATAATCACATGGGTTTCGTTGGATTTACCTTTAGAAAACCAATCTATTCAACCATTTCTTACAGGTTTATAATGTTTTTTTGAAAATTTGAATAAATTTTCACAAATAAAATGTTTGTTATATGTGTGTGTCTATGTGTGTGTGCGTACGTGTGTGTGTGTGTTCGTACATGTGTGTGTGTGTGTGTGTGTGTGTGTGTGTGTGTGTGTGTGTGTGTGTGTGTGTGTGTGTGTGTGTGTGTGTGTGTAGCAACAATTTCCAGTTTTCAAAGATAGATTTGAACATCTATCTCGTTAAATTTTCAATAGCGACCAATCCCCTGAGACGCCTACATAATTCTTTTGTGAGTATATCTAAATTGGAAACCAGTGACTTGGCATATAAGCAGCGACCGGTATATAAGTTAACTGCTCGCTCGACCACATTCCTGTTTCTTCCCCCTACCTTTCTCACATTCAATAAATATGAGTAGATTGGCAATCCTTACATCTGCGGGTAGTGTCGGGAGTGCCCTCTGTAGGTAGATATGGCCTAGATATTCAAGACTGGACGGCGAAGAAGGGGAGGTAAGCGAGGTTTGACTAAACCGCTATTTTTATGCCTACACACATGTTAGGTTTGTCAAAGTTACATGGCGAGCGCATTTGTAAAATAAAAGGTTTTGAAATCTTGATAAAAGTTTATAACAAAAAGTGTTTAAACGTTACCTGCTGCCCCCCCCCAGGTTGACAACGGAAAATAAAAATCGGATTTTATTGGTTTTTCATGCGATTTCACGCCAATTATCTTTAAATATCTTATTTAAAAATATATCTATATATCTATACAAGTGTGTGCACATTTCCCTACCAAATTACTCTGTCAATTTTCAGTCTACAGACTCGAGATTTTACATAAGTGGTATTGAGATTTGGAAACATCTTTCTAATTGGTTTTCGGACAGAAATTTGGGTATCAAGGGGATAAAGTTCAACGATTTGACCTCTGAAAACTCGACCAAACTCCTCTACTAATTTTGGGTCTAAACACTTGAAATTTTAGGCTACTTGGGTATGGATCAAACTTTAAAATTTGATTTGAGCCTAACACAATAAATGTCGCTGGAAAGATGGTGGGATCCTTCTACCGCTCCAGAAGATATCTCACTACTGATACAATTCTCTATCTATATAAAAGCCAAGTACGTCCAAGGATGGAATACCGTTGCCATATCTGGGCAAGAGCTGCTAAAAACAGCCTATCCTGCCTTGACAGAGTACAAAATAGACTTTGTGGCTTAGTGGGGGATGCCCTTTTCTCTACCCTGCAACCTCTCTCCCACAGAAGAGACGTTGCGAGCCTATCCTTGTTTTATCGTTATTTCCATGGCAGGTGCTCGTCTGAACTCCAATCTCTGGTCCCCCCTCGCCAATCTTTCACGAAAAAAACCCGTCTAGCTGAATCCACTGTGAAAAATTTCCCCCACTCTATATCTGTGCCTAAATCAAAACGCGGATTCCATGAACAAAGCTTCTTTCTTAGAACTGCACGCCTGTGGAACTCTGTTCCGTCTGCCTGCTTCCCACCGGACTACAACTTGGATGTCTTCAAGTCCAACGTTAACAAATTCCTAATGAACCGCCCCCTTAAGTAAACACTTCATCAAGTCTCCACACTAACGTAATGTACTTGCAATAACCCTTATCTCTGAGTGGCTTCCGGGCCTTAATAAGTGGTGATCACTGTGTAAAAAAAAAAAAAAAATGTTAAGGGGTCAAAATTGGGGTTAAAGTTTAAAAAAATTGACCTCTGCGATCTCTGCCAAATTACTTAGCCAATTTTTGGTCTAAACATTTGAAATTTTACATAAAGTGTATTCATACAACGGACAAAGTGAGTAAAAACCACTAAAACCTTTTCCAGATGAGTAGAAAAGTAACTTATTTTGCCTTTCATAACATTTATTTGTTATATATTTTTTTATCAATTTTTCGAATCTATGTGTATAGTAACACAAACCCGACCTTTTTATGATAAGGTGTAATGGACTAAGTATTATGGTATCCAATCGATGTTGTGGCTTAATAAGAATTAATAAGGATTAGTATTTAAGCTCCAATTTTTCTCAGAAATTTCTGAGCCGATACAGCTGAAATTTTATATGGATCTTTCTTATGATAAAGTGCAACGAACTAAGTATTATGGTATCCGTTCGATGCACAGTTAGGGATTAATAAGGATCAGTATTTAATGCAAAAAATGAGCATTAAAATTTAAGCATATTCAGTCATGCATATATATATATATATATATATATATATATATATATATATATATATATATATATATATATATATATAGCATAGCTAGGATAAGTAAATTCTAGCATGTGTATGAAATAATGTTACCTTTGCGGAGATGGGTAATATACAACACATATTTAAAATAATTTTACCTACCCTCGGACGGGTAATTTAAATACATACATGAAACAATTTTACATACTATCGACAGGTATTGTACAACATGTTAAATAATTTCTCTTACCACCAAGGCTACTATAATTTTAAGAAAACTGAAACAATTTTTAGAAAGTGGATCATTAGGATTGCCAAATTGGTAGTCGGTAGGTTAGACATTTAGAGAGTATGGCGAATGAAGCAGAGTTTCGTAGCCCAATTCGTTTAACTTTTGCAGGGTCGGTTTAGCAACGTGCGATCGGGTATTGTCGTGGAGGAGAATTAGACCTTTTCTATTAACTGGGTGTTGTATTAACTTTCTATTAACTGGGTGTTGTATTAACTTTCTATTAAAGGTTGTTGTATTAACTTTCTATTAACTGGGTGTTGTATTAACTTTCTATTAACCGGGAGTTGTTGTCGAAGTTTCAGATGCATTTCATCCATTTGTTGACAGTACTTCTCCGCCGTAATGGTTTCGCCTGCATTCAAAATACTGTAATGGATGAGACCTGTCGCAGACACCCAAGCAGTAAGCATGACTTTCTTTTGGTGCAACTCTGGCTTCAAAAAGTATCGTGAAGTTTCGTCGGCATGTAACCACTGAGCTGAGCGTCGCCAGTTGTCGTAAACCACCCACTTTTCATCGCAAATAACAACTCAGTCGAGAAACGGGTCGTTCTTGTTGCGTAAAAGACAGGAAGATGACACTTCATAACGGCGTTTCTTTTCGTTTTCGTTTAATTCGTGAGGCACCCATTTATCAAGGCTTTTGTCTTTCCTATCTTTCTCAGTTGGTTTGAAATAGTCGTATACATTACGTCTAATTCAGACGCAAGTTGCACGTGGATTGGCTTCGACTAAGATTCTTAATTGATCGTTGTCAATATCCAATGGTTGGCCACTGACTCATCATCTTCAAAACTCTCGTCGGGGCCACGAAATTTCTTAAACCACCATTGTGCTATGCGTTCAGTAATGGTTTCTGATCCAAGCACTTTGTTGATATCGCGGGCTGTTTCAGCAGCTTTTTGGCCTAGCTTGAATTGAAATAAGAAAATTGCGCACATTTGCTTTTTAGCATCTTGTATTCAACGTTTTGAAAAGAAGACATAATTGTTTAGAACGATAAGATATAACTAAAAACGCCCTTTAAAATGATATATGAAGTAAAGGTATTATAACAAAAACTTATTTGAAAATACATCATTTGAACTCAAAATTTAAAATTTCGCAAGAGCTTTTTTGCCAACCTAATATATTAAACTGTAGCGAAATTTTAAATAATAATAATAACAAAATGGTTACCGTGGCAAGCAGATAACAGCTGGCTCTTATTCTCAAATCAATCGATTTTAATCAACCGTGTATGGTGGTGGTGGTGGTTAATGTTAAAACAATGAAATACACATCGCAACAGCTGCACCTGCTCTAAAGGACAGACAACATCAATTTACAAGTTTAAACCAAAACGAATTTAAATTAATTAATTCTTAGGCAAAAGAAAAGTGTAATGACATATAATAATATTTATTTATCACAATGAGACTTTTTTTATAGCAATGAATGCCCTAAATAATCTTCCATTACAATCCTGGATATTGTGTAAAAATTGCATCCCATGGTGGCGCCTTTACCTGGAAGCTTTGAGGAATATAGAGTCACATCTACGTTACCACAGCTCCTATAGGTTTGCCCTGACTCTAAATGTGGTAATGCGTTCTAGACGCCATAATAGATCGGTGTAAAGAAATGGCGACCCTTTAATGGACTAGTTATACAGAATTTAACGAGCAAGCGCAATTTGAACCCAGACGACACTAGCGCAAGCTGGATGAGTAATCCAACAAGTCATATGTCTTTCTCGTGGCCAGAGTGTTGCAATAAAATTCAATACTTGACAAAATGAACATGTAAGTAAGCAATAAAAACAATAATTGTATATCCAAAAAACCCGTAGTTTATTTAGCAACAGTTAAGATTTATACACTATATTATTTTTCAACGTAACCACCGACGACCATCTCGAAGTATACATGAACTAAGTCACATTGTTTAGCGACTGTGTTCTTGTCTATAGCAGACCGTGTTGTAGCCGTGCTTGTTGGTGTTAACCTAATCCACACCCTAGAAGAAATAGTCAAGAAGGTTGCAGTTTGATGAGGGGGGTCCCTACAAGTCAGGCGACCAGTAGTGAGTAACATTGATGAGCAGACATACCTGGGTAATCTTGGGCATGTGTACAGATGTGGAATTCTTCTGGAAGTCGTAGGGGGCGTGTATGGGTGTGTGTTTTAGGTTTCAAGTTATTTTCAAATCATATTTCAAGTAAAAACTACATACAAGTTGTTTACAGCTGTTTCCAGACGATGTTTATTTTCAGTTGTCCAACGTATTTAAACAGTGACACTAAACTACTGTGGACATCTCTAGGCAAAGTGTTCCCCCTACTACACCCCACCACCCAGAAATCAATATTTCGAACCACTCCTATTTTTTATTCTTCACTTAGCCCTTTTCTAATCACTATGAAATGTCCAACTGTCCTAGATATTAAACAAAATTGCACCTAGTGGTGGGGTTTGGGGACTGAAGAATGTGGGATCACCTCCTAATTACTATTACACCCACGCCACTCTGCGTGGTAGTACCTTTCAGAATCGAATTCAAGACTCAATATGTCCCTGACACAACACTAAACTTCCCTAGACGCCATTGTGTAAGTTGTTCGCCTCTATGACATTGCATTGCTCGAAATCCATTCCCCCATTCCTTTCTAACTTTTATTCCTTGTCTATATTCTTTTTAACAATAAATTACTCAACCCCCTCCCTCTTAATGTTCTGCCTATAACACAATTACACCTAATGCTGAACCCTTATTTGGGCCTTTTGTGGAATATGGAGTAACCTCTTACACATGTTTCGTGATCTCCAACTAGGCCAGATTGCATACTGACGTGAGCATTATCATGACAGTTTTCTAAGCCCGACTACTTCCGTGTTGGCTCCTGACAAATTAGGAACAAGAGTCTTGTTTGTGACAATATTATTAGAAAGTGACCATACAAAATCGAGCTCTCTCTATCCGGTTTAGTTTTGCAACAGAACCTCCTCTTCCTTTCTTAGATGGACTGCTTTCATTACAGCTGAAAAACTCCATCTGTATGTATGGTAACTATCCAGAATCTCAGAGAGAGGCTAACAGGTGCTACAGAGGCTGAAAGGTGATCTTGTTCTGTGCCACTTTTAATAAAACCCATGCACCGACAGGGCGAAATGTTAAGTTTTATTTCTTCCACATTTTCATTTTAATTCACACACATACGATTGAACATTCATATGCCAGTTTTCTGAGTCTTGCTACTTCCGTGCTGACTCATAACAAATTGGTAACGGGTGTTTGTTTGTGATACTATCATTAAAAGATAACCGTACAGGGCCAACAGGCTACCTTTATCCGTTTTTTTAAGAGGGCTCCCCTTTTACTACAAGTATCGGAGTCACCATGGTTGAGAGAATCTGGTAACTCTTCAGAATATCAGAAAGGAGCTAACAGGTGTCAGATCTTGCCCAAGGGTGATCTGGAATTGTGCAAAGCAGGGGCTTTCATTTCCCAGAGGTATAATACATACTCACTTAGCTGAATCTATACATCGCCTGGCATTCACAAATGGTCACTCATCTGGTACTGGCCGGGCTCAACATCGCTTAACATCATTAATCTAACGAGAACAGGTGTGTCAACGTGATTATGCCATCGTCTCTTATTTATCTTATTTTTTATTGCGTTTTCATCCCAAACAAAGCACAGTGTCACTTTGGTGTAATGAATTCTGGGACATAATTTGAAGGGGTACTATGTAGGGAGTTGAGTGGTAAGATGTCTGTTCACATGTCAGTATACTCAGGAAAACAGAAACCCGGAATGTAATTCCCAAATCTAGCTGTCCTAGGATAGAAACTATTAGAGCAGAAGGCTTTCTTTTATCTAGATATTTCTACTGCATGAGGTGGGATTTTGCTGCTTGTCGAGGGTATTTACGTCCAGGAGGTACAAGTGTTTGAAGTTCGCCGGAGCACATTCCATTAAAATACAGGCAGAGGGATGCAACATTTCGTCGATGGTACAACGTTTGAAGCCTAGCTGATAGTGTGGGACGTAGTAGGTTGACGACTCTCTTTTGAACCCTGTCTAAGAGTGACAGACTAATAGCAGATGCACCAGTCCAAATGTGGTAACAATACCCCATACATGGACGAATAGTGAACTTGTAGATGTACAGGATATTCTCAGGCTTAAGTAACTTTCTAGCAATTATCATTATTCCTAAGCCCATTCTCATCCGGAGCAGTGGATTCTATCTACAAAATAAATATAAATATCGTTTACAGAATATTAGCTTACAAAAAATTGATCTACAAACAAATAAAGTATCAATAAAATTACCCAATGTTGGCTGGCTGATATACCATAAAATTAAACAGCCAATAAATCAATCAATACTTAGATTTGAAAAAAAAAGGACAACAGATTTATTGAAGATAAAATAATTATACCGTCATCAGCACTTTAAATAGATTTTAACAGCGTAAATGCCTTTGTTGTGTTTCATTATTAATAACGTTTTTGTAAGCTTATTGAGTAAAACACATCGAAAGATGAAAGGGAACAACATCGAATGCTACTTCACCAATACAGTGACAAAATGATTCTGCTGGTGAAAAAAAAAAATTATTCCAAAATAATAAAAATGAAAGAAAGGGGAACAAGAAAGATGAGGAGAACAGTATGTCAAAAACACCAAAAATTCACTTTAAAGATGGCAATCAGAGAAAAATCACCCCAAAACATATTATATAACGTTAGAAATATATATATATATATATATATATATATATATATATATATATATATATAGTAAGTTATAAAAATATATATGGCAATTAAGCTACACAGAATATTCCGCGTTTCATCCACCCTAGGATTGGTCAGGCTTCTGAGTGAGATGAATCTAACAGTGAAAGACTAGTATACTGACGAATCCTATTGTTGATGAAACACGGAATATTCTATGTATATTAATTGCCATATATATTTTTATAACTTACTACCTAGCTCTACCTATGCAATGAGCACTGTTGAAATAAATATTTAAAGTTTATGCATAAAATTATACTTTCGTATATTAATTTATGTGATTAAATGAAGTAGTCATATATATATATATATATATATATATATATATATCTTAAATTAAAAGCAATTAAAAACATGCATTTAATTGGTGACTCATCGTAACTCATTGGTAGAGCGCCAGACTGTGGTGTCATGAGTTCAATCCTTGCTATAAACCATTCTGATGATGGCCGAAGCTAGAAACATGTTGTGCATTGGTATACCTTTTATGCACGTAATAATATTTAATAATAAAAATAAATAAAAATATGTACTATAAAAAAAGGGGTGTTATATATATTATAATAGAAAATTGCGAGCATGAAAAGTAATATGGTTAAGCTTAAACATGGAAAAGTAAAAGACTAGTTGTTAAAACTAGTAATAAATAAAACAAGATATTCTAGTAAAAAATAAAATAAATTCATAACTTAAAATATTGTAGCAATAAGAATTGATTGTATAATATAAATTGAATAAAAAGAAATTCTTAATGCTGCAATATTTTAAGTTATAAATTTATTATATATTTTACTAGAATATCTTGTCTTTTTTTCCAGTTTTAACTACTAGTTCTTTACTTTTCCATGTTTAAGCTTAACATATTACTTTTCATATTCGCATTTTTCTATTGTAATTCATGATTTTTCCAGGCTTCTAGTAAATTCACTTGCTTTTTGTTTAATTTCAGTCTTATTTTTTTACCCCATAAACATAACATACACATATGTAATAACAATGTACGGCATTTGTCTGCTTTCAATAAAATCCCCCAATTGTCTCCCTTTCGCTCTTTCATTATCTCTGTTTTACTTGTTACTTCTCTTTTCGCGTGGCGGTGAATTGATAGCAACAGTAGTCGCTGAAGCAACATGGTTGCTATGGAAACCAGTCATAAAAACGTTGCTCACCTTCTTACGTTTTTTTTTACGATTTTGAACACCAGTAAATTCATCATAACTTTTGTTTTATTGAAGGAAAATTGAATTTTTTTTTCAAAATATAGCTGAGACGGTGACCTATAAACTGTAATAATTATTTGAAATTTGGTCGAAGTTATTAATCATAACAAAAACAACAAATCTTAAATTTAAAAGCGATAAAAAAATCAGACTTTCAAGTGACGAGTTATCGTAGTTCAGTGGTAGAGTGCTAGACTGCGGATGCTGGTGTCATGAGTTCGATTCTTGTTATAGCTCATACTGATATGCCTAGGTACACTTTTTATGTACGTAATCATATATATATATATATATATATATATATATATATATATATATATATATATCAGAAAATCCTATCATAAGTTGCTCGCTTGATTAACATTGCTGGATGGTATCGTCCTTTCGAGTTAAAACTCCTACTTGTGAGACATCGGCTTGGGGTTATTAGCTGGTTGGATGGCCGCATCCCTTGTCGGATTTCGGCGCAGTTTGTTTGATCTGTGTTGGTTAATAGAAATTCTTGTGTGCGGGACGTTTGCTCAGTTGGTAGAGAGCTTGCCTCGCATGCAAGAGGCTCGGGTTTCGAATCCTGAGTTCGGATGTGTCTAACTGATGAGCCCAAATGAGGGCGAAACTCGAGTCTTGGACTTCCGGTTTGTTGACTGCCATGGCTCTTGTGGGCTGCGACGTTGTTTGGCTGTGGAATTTATTATTATATACAATCTCTCACATTCTGAAAATCATATATATATATATATATATATATATATATATACAAAGATCAGTGTCTATCAATCTTGTATTTTATCATCCCTGCTTTACGCTTCTGGGGCCCGGACAACTTATGGTACACACATAAAAGTCATGGAGAGAGTGCACCAGAAATTCCTGAGACACATTCTGGCCATCAGGTGGAGCACTTTTATATCTGATATGGATGTTCTCATGTGGGCTGACGTCCCTTGTATCGAGAAGTTGATTATACGCAGCCAGATGAGGTGGGCTGGACATCTGACAAGGATGGACGATGATAGATTGCCAAAGCGTCTGTTCTATGGTGAAATTATACAACGAAAGCGTCCACAACATAAACCGGGGAAACGCTTTAAGGATAACATCAAAGATAATCTTAAAGCTCTTGGTATTGACGTGTTCAGTTGGGAAAGTGCTTCCAATGATCGTAAAAAGTGGCGCTCCTTGGTCTATCACGGCTGTGATAGTTTTGAAAAGAAAAAATATGAGCATGAAAAAATGAAGCGTGATATCCGGAAGAAAAATCTGTCAGACATATCAGGTCTGTCGGAGGATTTCATGCAGAACCACACCTGTGATTTTTACGGTAAAATGACTTTATCCGGAGCTGTCCTAGCTAGCAACTAGGGTTCACATGGAGATCAATCTTTCTTTGATGGGGAAAACATTGCAGGCACAGATGTTATGTTTGCTCTGTGGTCTGTAAATCGAGTGAAGGCCTGAAACGTCATATGAGCGTCCACAGTAGAGCAGTACCAGTTTAAGTGTGACCTTTGCAACAGACTGTGTAAGAGCAGGGATGGTTTGAAGAGCCACCTTCGTTCGCACAGAAAAAAGGAATTGATGCATCATGATCACATCTCCACATGTATATATGTGTGTGTCTATAAGTGTATATATGTGTATATAATTTTTTTTTTAATTTAAACAAATACATGAAAATGATTGAGTAATCAACAATAAAGCAAGGGAAAGATGGTCTTCTTCTGTCAAGAAGTGACAATCACCATATATGTACATATATATACATACATATATATATATATATATATATATACATATATATATATATATGTATATATATATGTGTGTCTGTGTGTTTCTGGATGAGACATATATATGCATACACACACACACACATATATATATGCATCTATATACATAAATTAGTTTGCAAAAAAAGGCAAAAGTTATGTGTGGATTTCTCTTTTTATATTTGCTGCTGTTGAAAAAAAATACCGTTGTTTAACAGTGATTTTGAATTGTGTGAACATCATTTATTACTAAAAATCTGAGTTTGTTTTTCATCGTCTCAAAGTTTAACGCCATGACATCATTTCTACCAAACTGTTCAAACTTAACCAAGGCTAGAACGCTATATGTTTTTGGTTTCGACTCTAGCTGATGGCATTCAAGTCATATATAGATATGTTAACTTCTGAAATTACTACTTTATATTGAATACAATATATTAATCGAAAGCAAATTAGCTCTATAATAATAAATACGAAATCTGCACGCATCAAACTATCATATTTAAGCGTAGCTTTCCACCGGGCAACACCGGGCGGTCTTCTAGTCTCAATACAAAAACAAATAGAGATCAAAACTAGTTTAAAACCATAGTAGGTGATGCTCTTTTCTCTTTCATACAATGTTTTTTCCCACACAAAAGACGTTGCGAGCCTGTCTCTGCTATATCGCTATTTTCATGGCAAGTGCTCAACTGAACTCCAATCTATGGTCCCCCTTTGCAAAATTTTCGCAAAAATCACTCGACTAGCTACCACCACTATATATGATTTCCCCCACTTTCTATCTGTGCCTAAATCTAAACGCAGATTCCATGAACAAAGTTTTTTTGAGAACTGCCTGCCTTTGGAACACTGTTCCGCTAGCCTGCCTCCCGGTTGAATACAACACGATAGCCTCCAAATCCAATGTAAACAAGTTCTTGTTGAGCCGTCCCCATAAATTATAAAATTCTACTCAATTTACACAATTAGTGATCATTAAATTACCACATTACATTCATGAACCTTTATCCTCGAGTGGCTTTAATAAGTGGTGACTCTTAAGTAAAAAAAAATGTTTTCAACTAACGTATTGCAAAAAGTGATAGACTACTTTTGCTTAAAAATTAAATCAACGTCAGATGCGTATTTATTGACACTATTAAAACTGGACAAGTTCAAACCGAACTTTTAACCAACCACCGTTTTATATTTTCTAATCTTTGGTAATCTCAGGAAATATGAAACAGAAAGGCATATAACTATATGCATTATTATACTCGTTCTAAAGACGAATCCGTGTCTATAAACTAAAATAAAATCGCATCAAGTAAGAGGGTTACAGAGGAGTTACAATACAGGGGTCCATCCTGAGCCCAACTCTCTTCCTGATCTACATCAATGATCTCCCAAAACACATACTTAAATCATTCGTTGACATCTATGCTGATGACACGACCATCTATGGCAACAAATTAAAGGCCGTATATGAAAAAGTTCTCTCTGATTCTCTCTCCTCTGATCTCGAGCGTGTGGCACAGTGAAGGAAGAGGTGGCTGGTTACTTTTAATGAATCTAAAACCAAGCTCCTATCTTTACATCATCAACGCTCTGATCCCCATATGGCATCAATTGAAATGGATGGCTCTCGTCCTGGGGAGGCCCGATGTTTTGATAAGCTTTTGGATTTGACCTTGACTCCTGATCTGAAATGGAACACGTACATCAGGTCTGTTGCCAATGTCGCTGGGAGAATGGTGGGATCCTTCTACCGCTCCAGAGGATATCTCACTACTGATGCAATTCTCTGTCTATATAAAAGCCAAGTACGTCCAAGAATGGAATACTGCTGCCACATCTGGACAGGAGCTGCTAAAAACAGCCTATCCCATCTTGGCAGAGTACAAAATAGACTTTGTGGCTTAGTGGGGGATGCCCTTTTCTCTTCCATGCAACCTCTCTCCCACAGAAGAGACGTTGCGAGCTTATCTTTGTTTTATCATTATTTCCATGGCAAGTGCTCGTCCGAGCTCCAATCTCTGGTCCTCCCTCGCCAATATTTCACGATAAACACCCGTCTAACTGAAACCACTGTCAATAATTTTCCCCATTCTTTATCTGTGTCTAAATCAAAACGTAGATTCCATGAACAAAGCTTCTTTCTTAGAAGTGCATGCCTGTAGAACTCTGTTCCGTTTGCCTGTTTCCCACCTTACTACAACTTGGATGTCTTCAAGTCCAATATAAACAAATTTCTGATGAACCGTCCCCTTAAGTAATGACACTTTATCAAATCTCCGATACTAACGAATACTACTACACTATCCCATTGATTAGTGTACACACAATAACCCTTATAACCGAGTGGCTTCTGCGCCTTGATAAGTGATGACCTCCACGTAAAAAAAATATTTATATAACGAGATATGACAAAATTAAATGGACAACAATATTAAGTAAATAATTTATACTTTTAGATTTTGGGATAGTGATGGTAATTTTCTTCTATGTTTATCCCGCAAAGGTGACTCACTGGTTAATGACACGTACTTGCAAACATTAGGAGGAGAACCAATATCAAGTACCTGTGACGAGAATCGACTTTAGAAGTGACACTTGTAAACATGTGTTTATGATAAAATATTTTTTGAAATATATTTCAAAGTTTCCCTCCCTCGCTCTTTATCACTCTCTTCTCTTTCACTCTCTCTTTATCTCTCTCCCTCTCTCTATTACTCTCTCTCTCTCTCTTTCTCTCTCTCTCTCTCCCTAGATATATATATATAGATAGATATAGATAGATAGATATAAAGTGACCTTGTTTGTGAGTGTGTGTGGAACAGTCTCTACCAAACTACTCTGTCAATTTTTGCCTACAGATTTTAAACTTGATATATAAACGATTAAGACATGTGGAACAAATTCAATTTGTTTTTGTTTTTTATTCGGTAAATATCGTTGCTAAGCGGTCAAAATTTAAAAATAGAAACTTGACCTTTCTCAAGGGTGATCTGGAATATATATATATATATATATATATATATATATATATATATATACATATATATATATATATATATATATATATATATGACTTGAGTTCCTTCAGTTATAATCGAAACCGAAGCCAAAACTTATGAAGAATTCTTCATGAAATTATTTATTAAAAAAAAATAGATGACTTGAATGCCATCAACTATAATCGAAACCGAAACCAAAACTTATAAAGAATTCTTGCTAAAAGTACTTATTACAAAAAATGGAAGGTCATAACAATTAAACGACAGTCACTCGGAAGACACACAAAATAACACACATGCTATTGTATTAATATAGTGGAACCCCGGGATACGTTATTAAAAATTATTTTTCAAAAATGCAGTACAGTATATGATACACGTGTATATAATCAAATAACATTATAAATAACTCCTTAAGGTAGGGAAAATGCCGTAACCAGGGACCAGAAAAACATCGCATTCCACATCGTAACCTGAAAAAACGTATCCTTGATGCACCGTATCCCGGGGTTTTAATGTATATAGATGTTTGGTTTGGTTGTTTTGTACAGGAAAATGTTTGTTTTTGTTTTTGACTTTGCAGAACATGATTGAGTTTTGCAAAGTTAAAGAAAAAAAACAGTAGCATCAATGTTTGATGCATTTTAGGTCAGGAACCTGTTTATTTTCAGACATCTGGTAGCATCATACTTTCTAGTAGTAAACGATAGCTTACACACATATAAGTACGTATATATATATCAATATTGAATGCCTACTGGGGAAATCTGTGTACGAGGGTTTTTCAGAACAACCTGGCATGAGGATACTTTTTCCCTAGAAGTAAACCCTGACTAAATATTCAAAATCACATAATATCTGCTACTTAAATATCTCCTCGGTCTGGCTAGCCAATACTGGCTTTTAGAAGAATGGTGCACTTTCTCCAAGTGATTTTATCTCAAGTAACGACACGAAGCTGGATACTCTACCAGACTAGATGAGATCCGATAAGACCAATAGACCACAAGAAACATATACGATAACATATTTCAATAGTCAATTGGGGAGAGGGAAATAATGTTATTAATTTCTTTACTAACTCAGTGTTTGGATGGTAAATGATAAATTTAATGCAATAATCGCATATCTATGTATCTCATACAGAGACTAGTCTCGTTGCCCAGGTGTTTGGAGGTGTGTGTTGAGCAAAAAAAAGTCGTAGTAGACAGGCTCGAACCCGTACTATGAAGGAGGAAATGAACACGAGGAAAAAAAACGTGAGGTCTTTTTTTAGGCTTACATACATACATACATACATACATACATACATACATACATACATTTTAGACAGACAGATGAGATTTATATAATAGGTAAAGTGTTAGCTCCATGAATGCGGGCGACTTAATTCCTGAGAACATCGACTGAAGTAAAATGAAACCTAGTATTCCCAAATTGGTCGCTCCTCTGGTAAAACAAATTAAACGAAAATATACTTTTAAAAATCTTAGTTAAATTTGTTTCTTACTAACTCTTTTCTGAATTGTTTTGGAGATATTTGATTCGCATTAATATATGGACGATGAAACCTTATTTTTGAAACATTAATCTAGCGTGCAAACTATGATTTAATGACATAGATGATCGGTTTTAGTCGCTCTCCAATCTGGTGAGTTTGGTCAATAATCAGCGTGTCTCAGTTCGATCGTAAATATCATATGGTCATAAAGTACAACCGACATTCTCTCCCGACCTACTGCATTCTTTTCGATGAACTGAGAAAATCAAAATAGCGATCTTTAAAAGAAGACATTCCGTTTGAATGGTAAAGAAACAATACAAGGGGAAAAAAGGATAGGAAACCAAAAATACCATCGTTTATGATAGCGTTTGTATAGAGAAATAAAGCGGGGATTATAAAGCGGTAATCGCCGTTGGCGAGTTGAATCTGTTTCATGAAATAGAGGAAGTTTCTAGGGAATATGATTCACAAATGGTCTGCAATCGTATAACAAATGGTAAATCGAATTTTTCATTTATTTCTTTGCCCTGAATGTAAAAAAGCAGCAACATTCACCCTAGGTGGGTTGAAAAAATTTTCTAATGAATATCAAATTCACAAGCGATCTCTAGTCGTATATATATTTCGCTCAGAAGAGATTACGACGGTAAGTTTTTGCATGAAAGTGTTGACGTCCCTCTACACACAGCGTCTGGTATTCCCAAATTGGTCACTCCTCTGGTATTGATCAGACTCAACATTGCTTAACCGGCGATCTAACGAAAACCGGTGTGTCAACTTGATTATACCGTATATGTTGTGATTATATACGATTAACATCTTTTTAGATCCTATATTAATGAACATGTGGGTACAAACGAATGAGGCACGGCTTAAAATCATATCTAAAAACAAAACTATCATATTTGTGTTAAAAGGTGACTCCAAACAGAATAGGACGAAATTATAAACAAGGCACTTGATCGTCTACAATTACGTCCGCAGACTAAATTTTTTTAACCTCCCTAAATAAGTGTGCTCTTATTAAAGGGTACGATACGATTAGTCAAAAGCTAGAAGCCTATCAAAAGAGAGAACTCGTCATGCTTTCACCTAAGCCTTCCTACAGTTAGTAGCTGAGGAACAAGCGAAGAATGAAAACTGTTCTAAACGCTCTTATATAGACGCCAGACATATTCACATACTAATAATATAAGACAGACGTACTATAACACTATCAGCCGGTCACTGTGGTGTGACCGGCTTCACATGTTACACTAATTGTTTTAGAAGTGGTCTCATAAAGATTTGAAGATGGCCAGTCATTAGGCTCTGTAAGAAGAAAAGCATGCCTGAGATGTTCGATGTAGCTGTGTGGCTCCTTCTTCTCCCAGGAAACGTCTTAACCCTGGTGGCATTCGTGTTGGAACCTTCCCTTTCCTCATGGCCGCCTCGTTCTTTAATGAAGGCATTTATGACGGACACAAAAAAAAACGACACGCGACATATTGTAATATATACTGTATAATCTTAACGATTTATTTTACAAAAAAAATATATTACAATACAATATGCATATCATAATTAATTTTTACAATT
The DNA here is from genome assembly GCF_053919585.1 of Euprymna scolopes. NCBI lineage: Eukaryota > Metazoa > Mollusca > Cephalopoda > Sepiida > Sepiolidae > Euprymna > Euprymna scolopes. The sequence goes on from NC_136493.1 coordinate 26,688,435, forward strand.
AAACCTAGGGAACAGGATTTTCAAAACTAACTAACCTACCCTAACGAGTGTTGAGGGAGGGGTTGCACCCCCCTCATTTACAGAGAGATAGAAATATGCGTGCTTACCTCATGACGGTCCGGATAGAAAAGAGGGCGATCTAGAAAGGGAATTCTGGGAATGCATTTCTTTATATCTCTGCGCTCATGGCCAAATCACCACTCGGACATGCTGTAGAGTGTGTTAGAAACCATGGCACTGAGAAATAGTGCCACATCCGTCCCTATGCAATCTGAAATTTATGAGTATTCATACATTTCAGAAGTCCCTAATTTTCCGTGGATGGTGCGTCAACCGGCCATCAGCGATCAATGTCCCCATGCTCTTCGTTCCGTCAGGAACTCAGTGAAGCAATTTATCTTTTTTCCCTGAGATATAGTACCACAGTACATTTAACTTTTATCCTCGAGTGGCCCTCGAGTCTTGATAAATGATGACTCACTTGTAAAAAAAGGGGTAAATATTTAACTCACTTGCCTCCCTGAATCATTTGAAGTCTTATCTTTCACGGCAAATTAACATTTTCAGTTTTTAGACAGAACTGTGAGAAGAGGAAAAGGAAAGCAAGGCAACAAAGAAAGAAAAATAGAAAAAAAAACAGGAAAAAAGAAATATAAAGAAGAAAGAAGAAGAAACGGCAGCAGAAAGAGAAAGAAAATCTGGTCAAGTAAGCGTGAAAAATAAGGAGGTAAAAAATCAGCCTTTTACACATTTTAAAAAAAACGGATTTTGGCCAGAAAGTGGAAAGGCCACATCCATGGAAAATCATGGTGCAGTGGTACCCAAGCATCATGCTGTGGTACATTAATATGCGATAGAATGATTGCTGGTGTGCCGCGAGGGGATTATAGGCTGAAGTTAAAAATTGTTATGGATGGAAAAAATATTTTATATTGTTATAAACAAAGTTGTTTATATTAATAATTTTTTTAATCCAAATATGTTTATTTACTTTTATATATGTATCGCATACAATTTTTTTTTTCAAATAAATATATTTAGCTCGGCAAATTTCAACAGCTACGTCGTTGTTTTGTCGGGAGTATATATTATGTATACGTGTGTCTTGCACACACACACACACACACACACACACACACACACACACACACATATATATATATATATATATATATATATATATATATATATATATATATATATATATAAAATAAAAATAAAAATACCAGTGGAGGTTTACGTTATGTTTTGAGAAAAATGTTTTTCTATTTTTCTCAAAACATATATATATATATATATATATATATATATATATATATATATATATATATATATAAGCGAGATAAGATACTGATAGAATTCAGATGAAAATCCTGATAGATATTACTTAAAGTAATACTTTCAACGAGACTCCTTCCGATAATGGACTACCCAGGTTGTATCAACTTCTCTTTTCGTATAATTTTTCCATATAATTATCCACAAACACTCAAAAACTATTTTCAATAATTGTGCTGAAAAGCAAAATAGCGTCCATTCGCAGCTGAACATTTTGCTAACTGCATTTCATTTCCTCTGATGATGTGAGCCATTGTTGAAAATCCATGGATTAAGGAAATTAAAATAACCCTTTATATATATTTTTCTGTCAAGCAATAAATTCTTAAATCGAATATATGCCTCTATATGTTGTTTTTTCAGAATTTAAAATTAAACCACAAAACTTATATATATATATATATATATATATATATATATATATACATATATATATATATATAGTGAGAGAGAGAGATACACACACACACACACACACACATATATACATATATATATATATATTAACCTTGTGTTTCGCTTTGGTCCTCGATAATACCTTAAACTATATCCGGTGGTGAGGCCCTAGCTTGTGGGCTTTGGGGAGTGTGGAGCCACCCTTTAATTGCAATTGCTCCAAGGTCCACTCTGACCCGGAGTGGTAGTATCTGTTAGGGTCCCAACTATGGGTTCAATAGAAACCGACTTGAAAACAACAAATATATTCTATTAAAAAGATTTTCTTAAAAATCTTTGGATTCGGCTTTAAATAACCTGAAAAGGGATGATATGTCGTAAAACAAAAATAACCAACCAACCAACCAACCAACCAACCAACAACCATTGTTTCGCTTTATTGCAGGTCAATATTTGTTTTAATTTGGAAATTGCTATGAAACGCGGAGAAGTGAAATTTGAGACACTTGAAGAACATAATAAGGTGCCTTATTTCGCTGATTTTTGTGGAATTTGAACAAGTATCTTGAAAATTGTGCTAATTTTTCTATTTTCTGGTAATTTTAATGTGTAACACTTTATTGCAGGTTTCTTAAAATACTTAGAAAGGATCGATTGACAGCTAGTGAAAAGGAACATATTGTTGCAGGCCTTGCAGGAGGTTTATCCCTCGTAGATCTAGCTAAGGAGCTTGGAAGAGATCGAAGAACATTGTCTTCATTCGTTGAAAATCCAATCATCAAACAAAGGAAAGACAAAAACTCAAGAAAGTCAGTTTCTGCTCGTGATGTTAGAAAAATTCGCTGTCAACTTATCAAGTAGCCGGGCAGCAACAGTGCTGCTATATGTGTCAAGGCTGAAATACCTTCTTTGTCCAGAAAGGTACGCTGCAATGTCTTAAACGAAGTTGCAAGAAGCTTTAAGCCCATAGCAAGACCTGTTTTAAATCCAACTCATCAGGAAAAATGTTTGGCTTGAGCTCATAAATACATGAAAACCAGCTTTGAAAGTGTTCTTTGCACCGATGAGGCCAGAGTAACTCTTGATAAACCAGATAGGTGGGCCAAAGTTTGGAGTCCTCTTGGATTCCCTACCCCTCATCGATTCTATCGTCAACAGGAAGATGGAGGTGTCATGTTTTGAGCTGGAATAATCTGTGAACTAATTGGACCATTTCGAGTGCCAGAAGGGGTCAAACTGGCAAGCTAGTCTTATACATTATTTTTAAATTGATGGCCTTCGATTTTCGTGTCACCGCAAATTGATTTTTATGCACGACAATGCGCCATCCCACTCAGCCAAGGCTACAACATGCTACTTTTAGTCATTAGGCATAAGTGGAGAAAACTTGATGCCATGGCCACCTTGTTCTCCAGATATAAACCCAATTGAGCGGCTCTGATCAATAATAATGACGAACGTTTATAAAGGGGGGGTTAAATTTTCGTCGAAGGATAAACTTTAGAGAAAAATTTTGGAAATTTCCTATAGCATCATATAATCTAAATCCGCCGATTGACATCATCAGTTCAAAAGAGGCTTTTCAAAGTGATTTTGAAGCATGGGAGTTATGTTGATAAATAAATATTTCCTTAAATAAAATAATGTGAAATTCGTTCATGTTTTTGGTTAATATTGTTACTGGATTGTTATTGTTCTTTATTTCATGAAAATAGAAATGTTTTATTACTGAAAATATACATTTATTACCGAAAATATACACTTGCAATGAAGTGATACACAATTAAAATTACAACAAAATAGAAAAATTAGCATAACTTTCAAAATATTTGTTCAAATTCCACAAAAATCAGGGAAATAAGACACCTTGTTATGCTCTTCCAGTGTTATACCAAATTTCATATCTTTTCGTTTCATGGCATTTCAAAATTAAAAAAATACTGACCTGCAATAAAGCGATACACAGGGTTCATATATATATATATATATATATATATATATATATATATAAAGTGAAAGTGTCTGTCTGTACATTTCCCTACAGGATAACTCTGTCAATTCTCAGTTTACAGACTCGAAATTTAATATAGAGGATAGTGAGATTTGGGGAAATCTATGTGATCGGGTTTCGGACAGATATTTGGCTGTTAAGGGGTCAAAGTTCAACGATTTAACCTTTGAGAACTCTACCAAACTCCTCCGCCAATTTTGGTTCCAAACACTTGAAATTTTAAATATAGGTACCTTGGACATGAATCTAACTTAATAACTTGATTTGAGCCCAAAACAATAAATCTTCAGGGGTCATAATAGGGGTCAAAGATTTTTTTAAATATTGACCTCTGCGGTCTCTACCAAATTACTAAAGACAACTTCTGGTCTAAATATTTGAAATTTTACATAAAGGGTATTCAGAGATAGAGCAAGCTTTTTAATCGGTTTGGATCGAAAATTTGAGCTACAAATATATCAATGTATGTATGTCTGTTTGCATGTCTGCCTAACACTTTCGACGGAGGCGACAGATTTTCACAAGATCAGTATCGTTTTGAAGCTTCAGACGACAAATACCGAAAAAATTGGCTAAAAACATTAATTTCTTTACCCTCAACTTGGCACTTTTCTACAGGGAGGGGTCGCTTTTTTCGCCGATATTTTCGAAAGTCATCCCCTCTTGTCGATTGTCTAGCCTTAATTTAAACCTACATCACATCCGGTTAAACGGTGGTCGTAACAGCACAAACGTCACGTTTTTTTACGTTCCTTTCTTCCTTCGCAGTACGGGTTCAGGCCTGCCTTCTACTACCACCTTTTTATTTGCTCAACGCACACCTCCAAACAGCCGGGCAACGCCGGGCACCCATGCTAATATATATATATATACGGCATAATCACGTTGATACACCGGTTCTCGTCAGATCACCGAAGTTAAGCAACGTTGAGCCTGGCTAATACCAGATGGGTGACCATTTGGGAATTCTAGACGCTGTATGTGCTCTACGCTTATCTCGGCATTGTTTCCAGTCGTCTTGTACCTACACTTGCCATTGGTATGCAACAATGTCGACTCAGGAGAGGCGTGGTTAGAGGTTGCGCAACTCTTGCCACACAAATTTCACGCGCAGGCACCCTTACAGTGGGTATCCATAGTCTGTCAAGACTGAAGGAAGCCTTCATATATATATATATATATATATATATATATATATATATATATGCAAGACACACGTATATATACTCCCGTGAAACAGGACGTAGCTATTTATATATATATATATATATATATATATATATATATATATATATATATATATATATATAGTACTGTATGTGGATGACTAATATATATATATATATATATATATATTAGTCATCCACATACAGTACTGTTTCGCTGTTTCACAGCTCATCAGTGCGGCTAGACAAGCAACTATCTGAAGCCATGATTCGTGTATCGTCTAGTGGTATAAAATATTCTTTTAAGGAATGTGAGTATACAGAGTGTATCAGCGGCTTGGTTCCCACCAGTTTTGGCAAATAACAAATAGGATCCTGAACAGAAGTGTGCGTTCTATCCCAACCATTATCAATGGACCAGAGGTCATCTCGTCAGCATCAGACAAGGCCAAACTATTTGCAAAGAACTTTGCAGCTAATTCTACCCTATGCGACGAAAGCTATCAACTCCCCATATTTCCTCCAATAACACAGAACACGCAAGGTAACATACAAATATCTGTGCATGAGGTCGCCAAGCTAATTAAGAACTTTGATTCCAGTAAAGCAACTGGCCCTGACGGCATCCCAATTATAGTGTTAAAAAAGCTTCAACCAGAACTTGCTTCCATGCTTACGAAACTGTTTAAGCATTGCCTTAAGAAGTGCTTTCCGACTCCCTGGAAAACCTCATCAGTATATTCTGTATTTAAGAATTCAGGTGATAAGTCATCTCCCTCTCAGTACAGACCAATAAGTCTCCTGTGTGTTATGAGTAAGTTGCTGGAATCCATATTAAATAGAGAAATAGTTAACCACCTCAGCAGAAATAACCTTCTTAGTGACACACAATATGGTTTCCGTTCTGCAAGATCTACTGCAGATGTGCTAACGGTTATATCTCATAGGATTAGTGAATCTCTTGACAAAGGCTTCCTTTCTAGGGCAATTGCTCTTGACATATCAAAGGCCTTCGACAAGGTATGGCATAAGGGTCTACTTCACAAGATTTCTCGCTACGGTATAACTGGAAATGTTTTCTCAATCATTAAATCATTTCTCTCCGATAGGCTCATAAGAGTAGTGGTCGATAGACAAAAATCAGAGGCCTGCAGTATTAATGCTGGAGTCCCTCAAGGGTCAATCCTGGGCCCAACTCTCTTCCTGATCTACATCAATGACCTCCCTAAACACATACTTCAATCATTCGTTGACATCTATGCTGATGACATGACCATCTACGGCAACACATCAAAGGCCGTAAACGACAAAGTTCTCTCTGATTCTCTCTCCACTGATCTCGAGTGCATGGTTCAGTGGGGGAAGACGTGGTGGTTACCTTTAATGCATCTAAAACCAAACTCCTATCTTTACATCATCAATGCTCTGATCCCCATCTGGCATCAATTGAAATGGATGGATCTCGTCTAGGAGAAGCCCCATGTTTTGACAAGCTTCTGGGTTTGTCCTTTACTCCTGATCTGAAATGGAACACGTACATCAAGTCTGTTGCCAAGGTCGCTGGAAAGATGATGGGATCCTTCTACCACTCCAGAAGATATCTCACTACTGATACAATTCTCTATCTATATAAAAGCCAAGTACGTCCAAGGATGGAATACTGCTGTCATATCTGGGCAAGAGCTGCTAAAAACAGCCTATCCTGCCTTGACAGAGTACAAAATAGACTTTGTGGCTTAGTGGGGGATGCCCTTTTCTCTATCCTGCAACCTCTCTCCCACAGAAGAGACGTTGCGAGCCTATCCTTGTTTTATCGTTATTTCCATGGCAGGTGCTCGTCTGAACTCCAATCTCTGGTCCCTCCTCGCCAATCTTTCACGAAAAACACCCGTCTAGCTGAATTCACTGTGAAAAATTTTCCCCACTTTTATCTGTGCCTAAATCAAAACGCAGATTCCATGAACAAAGCTTCTTTCTTAGAACTGCACGCCTGTGGAACTCTGTTCCGTGTGCCTGCTTCCCACCTGACTACAACCTGGATGTATTCAAGTCCAACGTTAACAAATTCCTAATGAACCGCCCTCTTAAGTAAACACTTCATTAAATCTCCACACTAACGTACTGTACTTGCAATAATCCTTATCCCTGAGTGGCTTCCGAGCCTTGACAAGTGGCGACCACCGTTTAAAAAAAAAAAATCGTTTGTATATACATGTCACAGTCATTTATATGACGTGTGTGTATATGTGTGTTCGTCTAATCTACTTTTTATATTGTTGGTTGAATCCAGTTCGTTCCACAAAATCATTCATTTCATTTAAAGTGTTGGCAACGTGGTCCATTCCGTAAGTAGTCGATGTCTATCTCAAAAGAATTGTGTCTGGAAAAATATCGGGAGAACCAATGCCAACAATAGCATCACCTGATTCAAATGATGATGATCTGCAAACACTTCAATCGTGTTACAAGTAACACTTGTGCAATACTGTGTTTTTTTTCCATTACGTCATAATCACGTCGACACACAAATTTTCGTTAGATCACTAATGTTGAGCCACGTTGAGCCCGGTCAGTACCATATAAATAACCATTTGAGACTACAAGGCGCTATATGTAAAAAGATGCTGATACCTTCCTGCAAGAACTGAAAAAGAAAAAACTAACGCCGTTATCTCCCTTGACAAGGACATACAAACGAATGGGAATCGCTTGTGAATTTGATATTCATATGAAGCTTCTTGCTTTGAAGGAAATCGGTTCAACCTGTCAAGAGTGAGTAGCGTTTGTAAAAATGAATGTTTTTACCAAAATCCGCAAACCTGTATGTTTTCTTTTTTTTTCTTTTTTTTTTTTTTTTTTAATTGCACTTTCACCCCAAACAAGGCACAGCGTCACTTTGATGTAGAGGACATAATTTGCAAGGATATTATGTAGGGATTTGAGCAGCAAGATGTCTGTTCACATTACACTTGAACTTATGCATGTCAGTACAGTCAGGGAAACAGAAACCCGGAAGGGAATTCTAAAGTCTAGCAGTCATAGGGTAGAAACTATTAGAGTAGGAGGATTTCTTATATCTATGAATTTTTACTGTGTAGGGGTGGGATTTTGCTGCTTGTCGGGTTTATTGGGGGGATTTTCGTTGAGGTGGTACAAGGGCCTGTAGTTCGTCGGAGCACCTATCATTATAGTACTTGTAAAACAGGCAGAGGGATGCAACACTTCGTCGATGGGACAGCGGTTGAGGCCTAGCTGATAGTACCGGACCTATTAGGTTGGCTACCCTCTTTTGAACCCTGTCTAAGAGGGAGAGACTAGTGGTAGATACACCAGTTCAAATGTGGCAACAACACTTGGCGAATGGTGGCTTTATAAAGATACAGGATACTCTTATGTTAATTGAGTGAGAGTTGCCACATCTCTTGTAAAGTAACACATGCAAATTGATCAATATACCTGGTCAGTTATAGCAGCTTGAATTCCACTCAGCATTTGTTCAAATACTTACTGTACTGTTTCAAGTAAAATGAATGTTTTTTTTTACCAAAATCGTAAACCTGTATGTTAATTGATTGACATTTGCCACGTCCCTTATAAAGGAATGCACACAAGTTGATCAATATAACTAATTAGTTTTCGTTTCTAGAGTTCTGATCAGCATTTATTCAAATACTTGCTGTATTGTTTCAAGCAAAATGAATCACTTATTCATCAAATAAACGTTATTTGACAGCTGTAAAATGTCAGGGTGACACGTGTAAATTGTTCCCATCTCGATTGGTGAGTCATTTATTTGCTTGTGTAAAATGTCGCAGGTAGACAGGTGAATCCAATATTGTTTGGGAGGGGTGTTATCGTTGCTTTTGCCTTGTATGTTGTTATTTGCTAACGAGTATAACTTATCAAGACCCAAAGACTATTCGAGGATAAGTATTACTCGGTTTGTCAGGTGGACAGTGAAACAACACCGCAGGCATTCGTAACAATAGTTAAAAGTGGGTAGAATTTGATTATTTAAGAGGATAGCTCAACAAGAATGTGTTAATATTGGATTTTTTTTTTAATGGTTATAATCAGTTGGGCAGTAGGTTTGTGTCATTGTGTTCCACAGACAGGCAGTTCTTCGAAAATAGAATTTTACTCATGTAAGTTTCATTTAGGTTTCGATATTCAAAAGAACTTTTTACAGTAGTTGTAGCTGGACGAGTTTTTCTTGTAAAATAGATAGATTAGAGCTCAGTCGAGCACTTACCATGAGAATAACGATAGAGTAGAGAAAGCCTAGGAACCTCTCTTCTGTGATAACGAGTCTGTAGCAACAAGAAGACACCGCCAACTAGATTTCAAAGTTGGTTTTGTACTCTCCCGTGTCATGAAAAAGGGCTCTGATCTGTACCTCCTCAGACGTGACAGCAGTACTCCATCTTAGAACGTATTTGACTCTTAGACAGGTAAAGGATTTCGGCAGGAATGATGTATTTCATGGATCTGTACAAAGATTAACCATTTTCCCAGCAACCTTGGCTTAAAGCATGCCCCTCCGAGTAATACATCTAACATACTACTCTACAACACTAAATTCAGTTTGGAGTTTTCTTTTTCTTTCTTTTTTTTTTTTTTTTTTGTAAATGGAAATTACTAAATAATGCATGATTTTATTATTGGTCGCCCCCCCCCTACCCCGGAAAAAGTAGGGTGGGCCTGTAGATTCACCCTTGTCTGTTCATCCGTTCGTCTGTCCGCACTTTTCTCAATAACTACGCCTTCAAATTTTTTCAAATTTTGCACAAACATTAAACATGATATGAGTAAAAAAGTAACAGAACAGTTTTCCAGGAAAACTCCGGTTACCCCCCTAGTGGTGCCTTTCGGGTTGAAATGGCTAAAATTGACACTTTTGTGCTTATTAAAAAAATTGATGCCTTGGATTTTTATAAAACTTTCTGAAAAGTTGTAACTAACTGATTTCTATATAATTTTGTTTGTCTATACTTTGCGATAACTCTTGGGTGTGCCCCAGGGGTTCTTTTAGGGTTAATAAAAACACTCCATTTTTGGGGGGTATTTTACCATATTTGTCCAAAATTTTCTGTGTATGTCTATTTAGCAGTTTTGTATGGTGCTGAACTCAAATTTAAATATGTTAAGGCCTTGGAGACTTTTGGGGCTAAATGGGAGGGGGAAATGATGGACTTAATAATTCCTTTTTGTGCAGAACTCACATTTACATATGTTAAGGCCTAAAACTGCACCGTTAGTTCATTTTCATCAGGATTTGGTGTCCCCTGGGGACTTTTGGGGCTAAATGGGGGAATGCATTTTTTTACGCCTCGTTCACTGTACACTCACGGGGGACCACGCATGCTTCACTTGTTTTGTTTTACTTTTATATTCAATGCATATTTAGATAATGCTGTAACAGAGAGCGTATGAGGGGAAGATGGACATGTGACCCCACAGTGACAGAGAGAGAGAGAGACTCTTTAAGCTGGTGTCGAGATGGAGAGAAAGAAAAACGGTAATAAACGCCTTTGTGTTAAAAAGAAAGAAAAGTCTAGTCAGATTAATTCAAATTAAATCAACATTTCTATAATGGAACTCACACCCTTGACGTTAATTTCGCTTTGCCTACGCACAGTTCCAACATTTCACAATAAAACCGCTGAGATACAACGCTTACAAAACTGTGTAAACTTTGCCTTATGGAGAATTGCTTCCCATCACCCTGGAAAATCTTATCAGTATGCCTTGTATTTAAGAATTCAGGTGATCGCTCACCCACCCCCTCTCAGTACAGGCCAATAAGTCTCCTATGCGTCAGGAGTAAGTTGCTGGAATCTGTGTTAAATAGAAAAGTAATCAATCATCTCAGCAAAAATAATCTTCTGTGTGACACACAATATAGTTTCCGTTCTGCTAGATCTACAGCAGATGTACTTACAGTTATATCTCATAGGACTAGCAAATCTCTCGACGGAGGAAACCTTTCTAGGGTAATTGCTCTTGACATATCAAAGGCCTTTGATAGGGTATGGCATAAAGGTTTACATCACAAGATCTCCAGCTATGGTATAGCTGGGAATGTCTTCTCAATTATTAAATCATTTCTCTCTGATATGTTCATAAGTCTGATAGGTTCATAAGTCTGATAGGTTCATAAGAGTAGTAGTTGAGGGGCAAAAATCAGAAGTTCACAGTATAAATGCTGGAGTCCCTCAGGGGTCCATCCTGGGCCCAACTCTTTTCCTGATCTACATTAATGATCTTCCAAATCACATCCTTACATCATTCATAGAAATTTATGCTGATGACACTACCATCTATGGTAGCACATCTAAGACAGTAAACGACCAAGTTCTCTCCGATTCTCTCTCCTCTGATCTTGAGCACGTGGTACAATGGGGAAAGGAGTGGCTGGTTACTTTTAATGCATCTAAAACCAAGCTTCTATCTTTACATCATCAACGCTCTGATCCCCATCTGCCATCAATTGAAATGAATGGTTCTCGTCTTGGGGAGGCCTCAAGTTTTGACAAGCTTTTGGGCTTGACCTTTACTCCTGATCTTAAATTGAACACATACATCAAATCTGTTGTCAAGGCCGCTGGGAAAATGGTGGGATCCTTCTATCGATCCAGTAGATATCTCACTGCTGATGCAATTCTCTATCTATATAAGAGTCAGCTACGTCCAAGGATGGAGTACTGTTGCCACATTCGGGTAGGAGCTGCTAGAAAGAACTTGTCCTGCCTTGATAGAGTTCAAAATAGACTTTGTAGCCTCGTAGATGTCTTTCTCTTCCCTGCAACCTCTTTCTCACAGAAGAGATGTTGCGAGTTTGTCTCTGTTTTATCGTTATTTTCATGGAAAGTGTTCGACTGAGCTTCAATCTATGGTCTCCCCTTGCCAAAATTTCACAAGAAACACTCGTCTAGTTGAAAACACTATCAATAATTCCCTCCACTCTTTATCTGTGCCTAAACCTAAACGTAGATTCCATGAGCAAAGCTTATTTCTTAGAACTGCACGCCTGTGGAATTGTCTTCCGTTTTCCTGCTTTCCAGCTGACTACAATAAAGTTGTCTTCAAGTCCAACGTAAACAAGTTCTTGATGAGCCGTTCCACTTTAGTTAACAAATTTACCGAATTTCCATTACTAACGGTTACTATATTGTCCAATTGATTACTGTACACTCTTAACCCTTATGCTCGTGTGGTCTCTGGGCCTTGATAAGTGCTTATGCCTATGGAAAAAAAAAAGTTCGTTTTTTTACAAACTTGCCATGTTGTAAAGTTGTAGAAAGAAAAGTCTGTTTTTTTTTTTCGTTTTTTTTTTTCTTGTTTTTTTTTTTTTTGCTTGTTTTTTTTTTTCTTTTCTTTTTTTTGTTTTTTTTTCATCCAAAATAACACTTTTGTTCTCTCCAAAAGTACAGTAAATATTTTGGGGGTATTTCGATTATTTTACTGGTTCTTGTTTTGTTGGGGTTTTTTTTAAGAAACAAAAATAAACCACATAAAAGTGAGGTTTTACTATTTACATCAACAAATGCATTTCAAGCTTCTTTATTATTTCTATACCAGAATTCATGGGTTAGTCGGTCTTTTTTACTCAAACGAAAATTGTTTTGGTGCATTATTATTATATAATGCAAGTCTATTCACTAAAAAGCAAAACACATAAGTAAAACATTTTACAACAACTGAAAATTATTAAAGAAATTACATTCAATAATGCTGACTACTTACAATAATGAACTGATTTATGTGTAGTTGGTACAAGTCAACATTGTCGTGATCATAAACTTTTACACTTTTCCTCCGGCGGAGAGCAGCCCCAGTGAGTTGATTTGGTCACACCGTGGCCAATCAGATCCCATGACATTTTAATTTCGACTTCATCCGAAAATCTTTGGGGATTTGTAAGAAAAGACGTTCATATTCCATCCTGTCGCTATCAAGATTACACTGAGCATAGCCATCTTCACTTGGACATATACAGTCCCAAGTAAAGACTTTCGACAGTCGACATTTATTATTGCTAGGGTTATGACAACAGCATATTCTTTTCCTTGTTTTGATTCTCAGGTATATATCCATTGATATCTGATATGTTTTTATGTAGAGTGATGTGGTTCTCGTGTCTAACTGTGTCGGATATATACTCGAGAGTCAAGACAATGAAAAGAATATGCTGTTGCAATAGCTCTAATTATTACTAATGTAATTCTTTTCTATTCAGTGGCTTAACTTCTGGCAACCTACACCTAGCTGTGAATGTTTTGATACTTCATTGTAATACAGATTCCTATTCCAGTTGCTTCTTTCTAAGAACTACATGCTTGTGGAAATCCCTTCCTGTTGGTTGTTTTCCTCCTACTTATATTTTTTGGTCTTTTCAAGACCAATATTTGCGTTAATCATCTTACTTTTTGTTAGCTCCTTACATCAAATAGCTGCGCGCTTTGTTTGGATCGATTCTCATGAAAAATACAAATAAATAGATAAAATTTGTTGTTTATAAAGAATGATTTAGTTCTATACATTCAAATATATTTTCAGGGTGTTTGGTTTGGTTGTTTTGTTTTGCGATATATTAACTGTTTAGTTGAATTCAATCATTTTGGAAAAAAACGTTTTATTCTTCAATTTATTTGTGTTTTCTAATATTTATCCATGATGATTGGTTTTGTTGTTTTGCAGAGAAAAATTATGGTTTTTGTTTTTTTTTATTTTGCAGAACATGATTGAGTTTTTGCAAACTGAACTGGTAGCACCGAAAAAGTATATGTCTGTTTAGGATAAAACATATTTGCATGTTGTCTCCAACTGTACTTGCTGTGCAGATGTACACATTCGGAGTATATCATTATCATTTAACGATGATAAAACAAAGACTGTTGGGTATGCATCACTGAAACTTGGTAGACAAGTCAGGCATAGACTGAAATGCTTTATACTAAATATGATTAGATTGCAGAAATATTTGTAATTTTTTTAATGATAGGTGGATTTTTTTCAGTTTATATTTGCAAAGATTCTAATACAATAATAATATTCTTTTCAAATATTCAAATTTTCCAAACGAAATAAGCCTTTACTGTACTTTCTCCATTTGCCAATAAGTATACTAATAAGAAGTATTTATCTCCCTTTAACGACAGGAAGATTAGGAACAAGAAAAGTTGGATTGAAAAGTCAGCTCTCCCGAGGAGGAGCACCCTGACCTGCAAAATTATGCCTGGGCAGCCATGTCGACATTCCCTCCGTAGAATCACCTCACCCGATTAGCAATAAGCTAACCCATTCTTGAATAGAAAAGGCAAAGCCTGGGATGGTGGACCTAATAGAACTGTACAGGATTAGCAACATGTCGCAATTAACAGGGAAGAGGTCATTTCAGAAATGTTGATTTTGGTGCAGAGGGAAAAAAATCCCTCGGCTGTAATTTTCTTTTTATAAAAAAAAAAAATAGACACCGAGATGAGAACTTTTCTTTTATGTTGAAAAAAAAAAATCACAGAAACAAATTATGACGTCATGATGACATCATATAATACTCATCTGGAGGCATGTAAATACATGTTACAAATAATATAACATGTAAAGCGAGTTAATATACGGATCGGTAGCAGTATTTAATTGCTTGAAATATAAAAAAAAAATACTGGATTTTCTAAATAGCTTATAATAAGTAAACGGTATTTGTATTATTACTGTTCGATGGTGAAACGAAATTAAAAAAATATGACTTCACAAATCAATAAAAAATATTTTCAATTTCCATATATATATATATATATATATATATATATATATATATATATATATATTTATTTATATTTATCTTTATTAGAGAATAAAATTAGAAAAAGATAATAAACTTAAATAGAAATGCAAGCAAATACAGTATTTGGGCACTTGTGCACTAGTACGAAGGTACAATTTGTTTTAATTTTAAGTTGGGACTTTTTTTTTGAGAAAATTTTTGTTACACATATATTGGACAGACAAATGCAATTTTAGGATCAAATCGAAAATCTCACAACAATAAATACGTGCTTCTTTTTTGTTGTTTTTTTAAAATAGATTTTTTTAAATTATTATGACACAATATACAGATTTTTAACATAAATAAGAGATTTTTTTTTGTAGCAAAGCCAAAATGCTTAAATTTTCGAATACGTTATTTTTATTGTTGTTAATAAAGTTTTTTTACACATTTATTGAATTAAAATAAATATAATAAACTTATAAACACAAAATAGAGCTTTCTGCCTATTGATGTACACTTGTCTGCCCCTGCTATGCACTCTCCAAACGTCCCAACTGAAAATCAAAAAGTTGTACCTTCGCAGTAGTGCACAAATGCTGATTTTATTTACGGTATCACCAGGAACTCTTTCATTCTAGATTGTATATACGATGATTAAGGATGAACTTCCGGTGAGATTATCTTCCCTTGTTTCACTCACTAACTTAACGATTACCCAAATAAAAAACAATGGCGCACCTCATCGGATTTTCGATTTGAGAAAGCGTTTAGTTACTGGGTAAAACAAACAATTCTAAGAAAGGATAATCTAACGGGAAGGTAATCGCTCCGTGTTTAAAATCTCTATTTTAGAGATTTTAAGGCAAAATCCTTATAAAGTAAGAACTTCGATAAATTTTTTATAAGTGATAATTCCATCGCCATCTCTGTCTGCCATGGTGAACGCTGCTTCCAGTTCTTCGTGGCTTAAAAGACATCCATATTCTTCGGCTACTTTCCAGGCTTCTTCCAGAGATAAAGTGCCTTTGCCATGCGGGTCCATCGTCTTGAAATCTTTCGCCAAGTTATTCCTGAAAAAATATAGAAAAAAAAGTTATAATCGTGGAACATTCGAGATCCAGGTGATGGTACATAAGAACAATGCCACCTATGAAATCGTTTCTAAAATTCACATTCGTTTCTGCAATTCTACCATATTTGGTACCGATAGACTCTAATCTATACCTGAAATGCTCACCAAGTTTAAGTCAGCAATATCCAACAGTCTGTTTTATTTCCGCTTAATAGAGGTCAAACAAAAACACGGCATAATCACGTTGGAACACCATTTCTCGTTAGATCATGGAAGTTAAACAATGCTGAACTTGGAAAGTATCAGATACGTGACAATTTGGAAATACTAGGCGCTGTATGTAGGGGACGTCGACATCTCCTTAAAATAACTACAAATCCGTAACGTCGTTATCTCCACTAACAGAGATATACACGTGACTGTGGATCGCTTGCGAACTTGATTTTCCTTAGAAACTCTCTTCTTCCGTTCAACAAACTGAGAGTGAGTGCCGCTTTTTCTCTATTTCTGTAGATAATATGGTCTTGAAATATGAAGAGTCCCCTCTTGTTGAAATCGCTGTTCAACCCTCAAAACACATCTTTTTCGTCTTCCCACAACTTAATGATAACTCAGTAATGCTTAGTATTGATTCACGCAGAAGTGAGCATTTTGAAAATATTACTGAACAGTAATAAAACTGTAACGTGGTCATTACATGTTTACTTGAACCGAACACGCTGTATACAGAGACAGTCGCAAAGGAACAAAAGAAAGAAATTCGGCTTGAACTTGTTCGATTGAAAGAAAACGCATTTATTAACGGCCGTTCTATCACCAAACTACGGACACATAATTTTCCAAACCAGCGAAAATATGGGCGTATCCTTGCATTTCTCTCAGGTCAATTACTCGTTTCAGAATCCAATTCCTATGTCTGCAGCTTGCCCCATAGCACACGGTCGTCTGACTATTTTTTCGGGTTGCATTTTGTTTTAAAAGTTTCCTTCGTACTGAGATATGGTATTGTCACCGCCACGCGGTTTCTAAATCTCTCTAAGCTTTTCTTTCTTTCTTCTTCCTCCGTTGTGACGTCACCTCGCGCCATGGCTTGGTTATTTGCATACGTGAGATGGCGCTTCGGCCACATACGTGTCCTTGGCTTCGTTACAAAACAAAGACTGATGGAAATGCTTAGCTGCAACTTGGTGGACAATTCAGTCATAGATTAAAATTTATTTGTACCAAATATGGTTGAATTGCGGAAATATTTGTGAGCTTTATTAACGATTCTATGGATGGTATTTTCATGTTTATGGGAGTGGACCAAAGTGTAAATTAAGGTTTCAATACTGGATACACATTAAACTCATATCCAAGACTCCATTGTCTTACCCATATGTTCTTATTATTAAACGGCAATGAAATAATTTTTTTTTGGACATTTGTGATTGGAACTTGGTGGACAAGTCAGCCATAGACTAAACTATTCTAAGGGTGACAGTTTTGGGTGAGAATGTAATTCTTTAGTTGAAATCAAAACGATTTGTTACAACCATCAGGTTTATGTATTTTGCCAATTATCTTTATCTTCTATCACACACACGTGATATTGCTAGTCTCAGTCTTTTCTATTAATACTATTATGTCATGTGGTCTCCAGAATCGTCTAATCTATTCACTGCTTCCTTTATTTCAGCTCGTTTGACACGTTGGTCTAGTGGTCTCCATCAATTCATTGTTTGACACCTAATTGTAATACAGTTTTCTTATTCAAATAGCTTCTTTTTCAATAACTAGATATTAGCGGAACTGATTATTTTTCTTTTACCTATAGTCTTGGCCTTTCCAAGAGTAAAGGAAATAGGTATCTCCTATAATCTTGCAAGAATCATGTTTCCTTTTTGTTAGCTCCTTACATCAAGCAGCTTCATGCCTTGTCTGGTGTGATTTCCGTTCAAAAGCTATCTGCCTCATTTTATGAACATGTACATATATACATGGATTTCCCCGTAATTTGATCTTAATCGCTGGTCAAAGTGCAACAGAGCGCGGATGCGCGTATGCAAATGAATACAAAATGCAAAATGACGTCACCGTAAGGAAAAGGGTTATATAAAGGAGAGCTAGCACGTTAGAGAAGACGATCACGTAAGAGACGTTACAGCCGTTACGAGAAGTCACGCGTGGCGGGAGAATGAGGAAATAGATGTCATTGTTACAAAAAAAATGTGTCGTTATTACTTGTCCGATGTTCCTTGCGACGTGTTAATATATTAGGATTACTTTACAAAAGGATATCTCATAATACTAATTACTAAAATAGAGAGATAGTGGAGGTGGTGATGGTGATGAAAGAGAAGGAAGAAGAAAAGATGAAGGAGGAGGGGGAATAAATAAAACAATCTTCTGGTCATAAGTTTTACATCATTTGCGTACGATCTAGTTTGCAGCACGAATATGCATATGATGGAACCACTTCACTCCATGGAAACTACTCGCTGTGTTTAGTGCATATGATCGTGAAATATGATTGAACTTAGGAGAATTCTTTACGAGTTAGAACTAGATAATAACGCTGGGGAAGTAGCCAGAGATATGCGTCGTTGACCACAGTATAGTAACCAGATGGTTACATAAATATCGATCAGTTTGAAAGAATCTAAACAATCATGACCGGTCTGAAGGTTAAAATTAAGCAGAGTGGTAAAATATTTCATTAGAAGTTAAAATTTAGATTGACGTCTACGTGTTAGAATATGACGTCTCGTACAAGAAGTCATAAATGAGACGTGGTGTAATTAGCCCTTCTTAATGCTATGCTTACATCCCCAAAGTCAAATATCGCTACAATAAGTTTTTAGACATTGAGTTTAGATGGAGGAACACTTCAATGTAACAAAATAACACTCTCTGCTTATTTCAGCATTGTTACTGGCCGATTTGAATTAATTTCTACTATTGAATTTAAAGAAAAGCTATTTCATGATAAGTGCGTTTGGATCACAAGACCTTTGTTTAATTATAAACTGCCTATATGTATTCTCCCTATCTCCTTGCCCATCTCTCTCTCTCTCTCTCTCTCTCTCTCTCTCTCTCTCTCTCTCTCTCTCTCTCTCTTATCTATCTATCTATCTATCTATCAATCAGAGTTGCTGAAAACATCCAGCTTGGTTTACGAAAATCATACGCAAAGTAACTTTCATAGCTTAAACGGAAAATAACTTCCATAGCTAAAATAAATATGGTTACTTCCGGTTTTAAACGCAACTGTTTTCAGCGATTAATAATTGAAAATAAATTACATTTAATATAAATATTAAATTACATTTAATATAAATATTAAAACTGCATTTAATAAATTAACTTTAAATAATATTTCTAAATAGAACAATTAAAACGATTCTATTACATATATATATATATTATATTCTGTTACATATATATATGTGTGTGTGTGTGTGTGTGTGTGTGTGTGTGTGTGTGTGTGTGTGTGTGTGTGTGTCGTGAAATACGTTCTTATAAATAATAAATAAGATATTCTGTGATGCATTCCCTTCATTGCCGATTATGGGTTTCACATTATATCTGTACTGACAGCATCCCCGATTTGACCCCGGAGGCGCCAGATCGCCCCCTTTAGTAGGAGATAATTAAACACCAAGGTCTTATGCATAGCAGAAAAATAAACCGAAAACCTAGAGAGATCCTATTCATTTCAGTAATCATGAAATATATTGACAAATATACCCGGTATACCAAGTGCAAGAGAGGTCCAAATAATTGCACTTAGAGAAGTATCGGGTGATTGTCTGGCATCTGGTAAGAGACCAAAACAAAAAAGAAAAATTTGAAACGAAGTTAATAGGACAACAGATGAATAGATGAAGACAGAATACGTCGCTAAAACATTACACATTCTACACAAATCCAGGCAAAGAGCTATTTTAACACGGACAGTCGCCATCTTGAAGGTTTTCTGCTTTCATCGCAATTTTGCGAACGGGCAACTATTTTTATTTACGTTAAAGAGAAATTTGTCATTTATTATCAAACGTTTTCACAAACCTGAGACTGTTTTTATTCATTGCTTCGCAAAATTCTGTGATCGTAATCCAACCATTGGCATCAATATCAATCGCATCGAAGGCGCCCTACAAATGGAATGATTGCATAAAATATTATGTTTGATTTTAGGACTATTTTATTAGAATCACGAGAAACGAAACAAAACCTCATATATGTGTGTGTTCTATAACATATTGCAACTCTTTGTTTAAATAGTATTTGTATTTGCCTGGTATAGCTCTTATAAGCATTTCTCTAAGTAGAGTATATTTATCTTTTTTGGCCCATAATTTTGATTTGATATATTCTCACTTTGCTATTGGCAATATATTTAAATTTCCTATTTTTTTTAGTATTAATGATACGACTTTATTCAAATAAAACAATTGTATCGTCCCAGAAACGATCGTACACTGATAGGTTGCTGATATTGAATTTTGGGGACCTAAGTAAATTATTTTTCCATGAATCATATTACCATTTGATATTTATATAACCAGGGTGACCCCCCCAAAAAAAAACAACAGAACTCGCAATTTCTTTCTATAATAGGGTTAATTTTATTTTTTATTTTCCCTTTCAGAATATAATAGTCTTTATTTTCGACAGAATATTATTTTGTACGCTATCGATTTTCTCCTGACGAGATGATAGCCGAAAGAGCTCTCGAGAAACTTCCGCTTATTATTTTCAAAACTATATATCAATTCTGTACCTCTAAACATTTATTTATATATATATATATATATATATATATATATATATATATATATATATATATATATATATATATATATACATAAATTACCATTAGCGTATAAAGCGATGCTCTTTGTGTAAACGAATTGAGCTCAGGTATTTGGACAATGTCAAAACATTATTAATTCAGGCAGGATAGCGCAACGGTTAGAAGCTCCGATTGTCGTTTGGGCGATCGGGTTTGAGGTAGTTGTTTTTTTAGCCGCACTGATGAGTTGTGAAACAGGGAAACAGTACGGTATGTGGTTGACTATATATATATATATATATATATATATATATATATATATATATATATATATATATATATATATATATATACGAAAGTGCATTTTTCCCTTTGAATAATTTGGTACTCCCGAATGGGGAGCTAGCTGCATATGTATTATTTTTAAAATATAATTATCTGATTAGTCGTAGATGACGAAACACGTGCCAGTGGATGATTATATTATATATATATATATATATATATATATATATATATATATATATATATATATATATATATATACGTTTTATTTTTTTATTACCGTTTTTTCTGTTTAGTTACATTATTGTTTCAGCTACTTGACCGTTTTTTGCCCGTCTTGTAGCCTCCTCAGACTTTACAGAAAAATGGTAATAAAAAAAATAAAACGCATATTTGCTCTACAACAGTATTGAGCACTATCTTCAGGTTTTTATTAATTACCACCCCTACTATATATATATATATATATATATATATATATATATATATATATATATATATATATATATATATATATATATATACAGTGGGTGCAATAAGTATCCGATACAAAACAAAAACAAGAACAAATTGCTATTCTAATGTATTTTTGTATGATAATACAAATCTCGTATTAAAAAATCATACAAAACTACATTAGAATAGCACTTTGTTATTATTTTTGTTTTCGTGTAATAAAAGTACATAAACCTTTTTGCTTTTATCGGATACTTATTGCACCCACTATATATATATATATATATATATATATATATATATATATATATATATATATATATATATAGGTTTATGTACTTTTATATATAATATTTTAATTTATATAGACAAATATTGCATAGTCATTATATATATATATATATATATATATATATATATATATATATACTTTTATCTTTTATTTATTTTCATTCTTTTTTCATTCCATATGATAAATTTTGTATTTTGTAGCACTTTTTACGGACATCCATTCGATGGAGTTATTTATTCGTACTCCACTATTAAACGTAACACGTGTACGACTTACTGTCATGAAAATTCAGGTGAGCTTATAACCAAAAAAGAACTGGTATACACAAAGTGTTAAAAATAATTGA
Source organism: Euprymna scolopes (assembly GCF_053919585.1). Lineage (NCBI taxonomy): Eukaryota > Metazoa > Mollusca > Cephalopoda > Sepiida > Sepiolidae > Euprymna > Euprymna scolopes. Next base: position 26,710,343 of record NC_136493.1, read on the forward strand.
AAAGCATATTTCATTAAAGGAATCATATTTGTACATATATATATACAATTATATATAATCATCATTTAATAATAATTATTCTTTATATATACAGGCACTGGTGTTTCATGTTTACGCAATCATCAGTGTAGGGGTGACAAATCATGCTAGTCATGAGATTCGAACCCAGAGCCAATTTTTTGTTTCATTGGCTAAGCCTAAAATCCCAGGGAAACCAAACAATTGCCAAGAAAATGATGGGAATTAAGAACTATTCAACTCTGAATTCGGTCGAATACATGAGACAGTCTAGAGTGTTCGAACGAGCGGAAGTTTGAACATTGTATAAACGCTAGTTGACCACTTTAGTTATAATTCCGCAGATAGTATCCATCCTGAAGTATTCTTAAAGGGGCTTGATAATTATAATTAAATAATAATTATTGTTCATACTTATAGAGACTAGTGTTTAATGCTTACGCAATCATCTGTGTAAGGGTGACAGTTCCTGCCGATCATGATATTCGAACCGTGCCACTAAGCCAGCTTTTGCTCCATTTGCTAAGCCTATGGGGTTCAGGGTTACTGGATCTCTTTCACTAATACCATTATGAAAAGCATGAATCATAAATCCTCCCTCCAGCTATGGATTAAATAGTAGGATAAACTAGACATCAGACTTTTTGTGCAACTAATCTAGGTGAAGGACATTTCGACACAACACTGGTCTTCCTCTGCTTTTATCCTGACACTATTTCCAGCGATTCTGAACTTCTTTGACATTGGACTCACAGCAATGCCGGTTTAGGAGATATGCGGTTGGAGATTGCGTAAACCATGACTCATTATAGACTCTCCGTGGAGGCACGTTAAATAGGGTGTCCATTGTCCCTTAAGAGTGAAAGGAGGTCGTTTTTGTCTGTATCTCTGTGTATTTTTCAGTACTTCAGCAAGATTCACATATTCTTGCTAGTCTATGTATCTTATTTACTTGCCTCCCCACGAGGGCAGAGTTAGACACAACGTCAATTTTTAACGTGAGAAAAATTCGGTTCACCAAAAAAAGGACACTTTGGAGCAAAATCTTTTAAAATTGCCTCAGTTTAGAAATATTTCTCCTTGACTGATCGAGTACAGAATAGATAAGGTGTAGTCCGAGAACAGAAACTACACTTCATTCCTCGCCAAAAGACCAAGCTGTGTTACATTGATTTATTATTGGTATTTCGTTCTAGGAAAACAACAAAGAAAGTTTTATGGTTTAGAGTTTAATGTAATGTCACAAAAAAAAATATCCAAATTATTTTGCTGATATATTTTTTTAATCCAATGTTTCCAGTCGAGTAAACTTGAAAAGGATTATTAATCCGTGACTGACTTTATACATCGTTAAATATTCAGGTCACTAAGCCTGAGAAACAAAACGTCTACAGAAATTCGCTAAAATAATAAAAGCGAGTTTGTTTGTTTTTTGTGTGTTTTTTTTTTTTCTTAGATTTTATTTTTATTTGAATGCTTGATTTGCAAAAGTGTTTATATAGGTGCATATCTCTATATAAAGTTAGGTTTGACTCCTAAACCAATTAACCGAACATTAAAACTTTTAGAACACAGCTGATAGGACTAAGAGGTTCAATTATGGGCGAAGACTAGTTTAATTTGGTTTTATGTAAAGGGTTAAAAAATAAAATGTCATTCATGAAAATTCAGATGTTCGAATTTTGTGAACTTTTAATCACACGTATTCTATTAATAGCATATATTTTTAAAAAAAATTTCTTAGAGTATTTTAAACGGTTTTAGGGGCATAATATTGTAATTGAGCGCAGCCGTGCGTATGCAAATGGCTGTCGTGTCAAATTCCTGTTCGAATCTAATTCATGGTTGCGAGTTATATCAGGAGAACCTTCATAAAAATATGATCTATACTTACATAAAGTTCAGTTTTTCGTCGCACTTGCATTGATATTAAAAGCCTACTTTTCTATTTAAAATTATTGAAACGAACTTCTTAATATACTCAGTCATGGATATGCGAACGACAAAATATAGCTTAACTAATTTGCATATTTTTGCAAAAACGAATTTTTATTAATTCATTATTTATTTTTATGGTTTCTTATTAGAGGATTGGTTTCATTTAACTATTATGTTGAATTCTATTTATGTATATTGTTTACATTGTGCATAATTGTATAGCATTTAACTATTACGCTCAGTTTTATTCATGCATATTTTCTATATAGTGCATTATTGCGTAGCATTTAGGATGAAAATATTCTAGCATATGCACATGTATTATAGATATATATCTAAATCTATATCTATATCTATCTATCTATATATATATATATATATATATATATATATATATATATATAGAGAGAGAGAGAGAGAGAGAGAGAGAGAGAGAGAGAGATCCGAACTACTTTATCTTTTACAAATATACACAGTTTCAAGCGTTCTATCTCCATCACTCATCTGCCTGACATCCCTAAAATATTTCATATCAACCATACCTTCCCTTCCCCCAAGAAATAGAGCCCCCCCCTCCTTCTCGTCCTTGTACAACCCTACCCTTACATCACACTCCTGCCGGTTATCATTTTATTTAATTCAATCTATTCTAGCATATGCACATGTATTATAGATATATATCTAAATCTATATCTATATCTATCTATCTAACTATATATATATATATATATATATATATATATATATATATATATATATATACACTCCTCTCCGAATTTTTGGTCTACAGACTTTAAACTTTATATATAGGATATTTGGGCGTGTAGAACAATTTCGACTAGGTTTTTAGCTAGTAAAATTAGCTACTAATGAATCAAAATTGAAAAAAGAATATTGACCTTGGCAAGAGTCGACTAAAACCTAACTTATTACTTCTGCCCATGCGCAAATGTACAATAGTTACAGATTAAACAACGTTAATTTTACAATTTTTGTATGCGTATGGATTTAGGTCATACAATAACAGTATCTGGAGAGCTACATGTTTTTGGCTTCGATTTTAGCTAATCGCACCCAAGTTATATATCTTCTTCTATATGATAATTTGATTGAAGAAATTCCCCTCTGGACCAAATTACGATAGTTTTGCAATAACAAATTCCTAATACGAATTTATTACGTCTAAACTTTTACCCACCATCTTATGTTACTTATGAACGCTGTTACAAACACATTTATTAGATAAAAAAAAATCTTATCTTATTTCCTAGGAGCGGCATCATCACGATTGCCACATCCTAAAGATGAAGTAGCTCATATTTCTCCCTCTAACTGAAAAGTCCTCCCACTCTCCTAAACAGGACCGGGTACTTCTATAACAATTGTAACTATATTGATCTGACACCGATATTAACTGGATTGCATACTCATACACTTACAACTACCAGTACACTTCGCTATTCAAAAATACTGATTTCTCCCCGATAACAGTCCGCCTATTGTCATACAATATACTCCATATTTCTTGTAATTTTCCTTATATACGCTTTCTTTCATCTGGTAGGGAGGGGTAAGGTGGGGTTCATTATTTACAAATGTACGCTAATATGCTTTTCATTTTTTTTTTTCGTTTATAAAACTATCGATTTCTGATTGAAACCGTCACATTTGTTTTTTTTTTTTTTTAGCTTTTTATTTGTTTTTTGTTTTTGGTATCAAATAGAAACGAAAAAAATCATTTGTGTTTAGTGTATTTTCTTTGTTTGGGGGTATTTTATAGATTGTTATATTTAAACAATTACGTCGCAGATTTCTTTACATCATATCAGGTCTGACCGTCCTATATTTAGCTCAATTACATTTTAACCAACTAGTAATCTTTTTTAAATTCTTGAGAAGACAAAATATGTAATCCACATTTCTTGTATTTTTCGTTTCTTTGTTTAAGGGGGAGGGGGTCTCAATATTTATAAATGTATGCTAACGTGTTTTTCTTTTATCTGTTTTTAAAAACAGCTAATTCAAGAAGAGTCACAAAAATCGTTCCTTCGCTCATCACGCATGCATATAAATATATATAAGGTAAAATTAAAAGCCAAGAACAATGCGAGATTTTTTTTTATATATATAGAGTAAAATTAAATGAAAACAAAAGAAATAAATATCTTTTTTTGTTGTTTGTTTTTTCTTTTTCACACAAATTTTAACTCTAAACAACAGTCATTTTTTTTCCTGTTGTATTCAATGGTGTTATATATAACACCATTGAATACAATAGGAAAAAACTGACTGTTGTTTATAGTTATATAACACCATTGAATGCAACAGGAAAAAAATGACTGTTGTTTAGAGTTAAAATTTGTGTGAAAAAGAAAAAACAAACAACAAAAAAAGATATTTATTTCTTTTGTTTTCATTTAATTTTACTCTATATATATAAAAAAAATCTTTTAATTTCACCTTATAATTTTCTTCAACAATGCTTCAAGCAAACTACAATCTACTTATATATATATATATATATATATATATATATATATATATATATAGAGAGAGAGAGAGAGAGATGCATATATATGTATATATGTGTGTATATATGTATATATATATGTACGTATATATATATATATGTATGTATGTATATATATATATGTATGTATATATATATATATATGTATGTATGTATATATGTGTGAAATAATGTGTGAATTTGTTCATATCATCGTCAGTTACTATTCCAAAAGTGTCTGTCTCAACCAAACTTTTTATTTAACAATGTAACAATTAATCTGCCATAATTATATGTATTTATGTATGTATATATGTATGTATATTTATATATGTATGTGTGTATATTCATATATGTACATGTGAGTTTATATGTATTTATATCTATGTGTATATGTATGTATATGTGTCTATGTGTATATATGTTTGTGTGTGTATATATATACATTTATATATGTTTGTATGTATGTGTGTATATTGCATGTATGTGTATGTATGCATGTGTGTATGTATATGTATGTGTATGTGTGCATGTATGTGTCTATGTGTATGAATGCATATATATGGATGTGTATGTATATGTAGGTAAGTGTATATATATATGTGCATATGTGTACGTATATGTATGTGTAAGTATATGTGTGTATGTATTTGTATATGTGGATGTATATGTATGTATATGAGTATGTATGCATGTGGGTATGTATATGTATGTTTGTATATTATGCATTGTGTATGTATATGGGTATATATGAGCGTATGCTTATAGACATGTAAGTATGTATGCATGTATATATTTATATGTATGTATACCAATGACCGTCTTGTTTATGTTTGCATGTGTGTGTATATGTATATGTATGTGTGCGTATTGTGTATTGTGTATGTACGCATGTATACATGTGTGCGATATGTGTACATATGTATGTGTGCGTGCGTGTATATATATGTATGTATAACAATGACTGTCTTTAGTGTCATGTCTGCTTAAGCATGTGAATTCGCTGGCAGGACTATATGTCTTTTTCGGGCTTATGAACTTTCAGTGTCTGAGGGAGTGTAAGGACTACCTGCTTCATGGTCGGGTCACCGGCGACTAAACTGGTTCCCCCACCAGACTTGTTTGGTGAGGAGGGCAGCTAGTCTCCCTGAAGGATTAAAAACAAGACCTTTCAAAGGGCGAATGAACCCTTTTTCGGGGTCAACGGCCAACTAGCACCATGTGTGTTTGTGTGTATGTATGTGTGTGTTGGGGTGGAGAAGACTCCCGTAAACCGTGGTGAAGGCAACCTTTCTAGGAGAAGCAAATCTCTGATTTAAAAAGCCATAAAGCGGGAGACCAGTAACCGTATGAAGCTGGTCTGCAGTTTAACTTGTTGCTTGCTATCTTGCTCTTGCTTGTTGCTGGATCTCAACATTTTGAACCGGGAGAGAGACTTAGCTGTCGTACAAAGCTAAGACTCTGTAACATCATCTGTGTATAGATACTCCCTCAGGCATTTGTCTGTAAAAATGGTCCCCTGGCGATGGAAGTCATTTTTGGGCTCATGGACTTTAGTGTCTGAGGGAGTGGCACTCGTCTGACAATACGTTGCAATCATCATTTATATATATATATATATATATATATATATATATATATATATGTATATATATATATATATATATATATATATATGAATGATAGCGGGGTGACCGCCCGGGATTAAATGATGAAAAACGAATGTTTCACACTTCCATATTTTTATTGTCATCGAAATCGGTGCAATCGCCCATTTCTCAATCAAACATCGATTGATTGCCTTCTCTAGTTTGGGACACATCTTTGTGCACCGGGGGGAAACTTCGCATCTCTCTTCGTAATACTTAATCCACAACGCGTTTTAGTCTATATTGCAATGTAGACTACAATGTATTACGAACTAAGTCACATTAAAGGTTAAAATATAAAAGTCAAGTTTCATGCTTCAATCCTGCTCTAAACAAACACATCTATTTCGAACGCACCTCTGTTATATTAAAGAATCCACTGTTGATTTTATATGCCTGGCCTTACTGCTTGTGTGATAATAAACTTCTAAAATACATTTGTGATATTAGACTGTGTTAGGTGTTAGCTGTGGTCAAAATATTTTTGTTGCTTTTTTCATCGGATTTTTCGATTATCGATACTTATCGAAGACATGCCAATACAAAACCTATCTAAGAACACTGCCAGGCGCATAAAATAATTTGCTAATTTCATAAAAAATCGGCCTAGCCGTTTTCGAGTCCATTGACACACAAACACAGTTCCTTATATATATATATATATATATATATATATATATATATATATATATATATATATATATATATATATATATATATAGGAGAACAATAGAGATGGGAAATAAGGTCACAAAACTATATATTGGTGGATATAGATTGTATTCCTTTATTGAATAAATGAACCAAACAATTAGTTGGAGGATAGAAGGGACTTTTTATGCCAAGGCATTTCGAAGCCTAATGCTTCTCATCAGAAGAGTAGAGAAGATGCTAGATAACATAGTGGAGATGCGGCGTCTAGCGTGGTATTCATTGGGAACGAACTATTTCGTTCCTAATGAATACCACGCTAGACGCCGCATATTCTCTACTCGTCTGATTGTTTGTATTCCCTTTATATCGTCCAGATAAGTCTCCTCTTATAGAATTGAGTTCACTCTTTTCCTCTAACGCACTAAGCTATATATATATATATATATATATATATATATATATATATATATATATATATATATATATACATATATATATATATATATATATATATATATATATATATATATATATATATATATATATTCGTTTTAATTATATCGTGGAGGATTTAAACAAACTGTGTTGCCGCTGACTTCTTTAAATTTGCGAAAAAAAATAATTTCTGGTGAGAATTAATATCCACGCCTTTAACTGAATTTCTTCCAACGAAAAAACAAGCTTTATGCAGCACAAAAGTATTCCACTTCTTTCCAGTTGAACGAAAACGAACATTGGTTTTATTTTTGTGACACATACGCATCATTAATTGTGAAGCCTATGGACTAAAAGACTTTGAACTTTTTATAACTCGACTTGGATCAAAGAAAACTTACGTGAAAGCTATGCTTATTTCTTAAAAGCCTCCATTGTACGTACTTGTTTTTCTACATTTCTATGTTGTTTGTTCGAAACATCTATTATTATTGCTTTTTTTTCTTTTATCAATTTTGTTTATTCCAAACATTTTCCATAAATATCTATTTTTGTCCCAATTTTAATTCATTACATTTTCTTTGTATTTATGTATTTTTTCTTTGTATGACGCCTACAGGGCAAATATCTGCAATTTGAATTCCATACGCGAAATAAACCTATTCTTTTCAATTTTAACAGAAGCCATTTGAGTTTTTATGTCATATATAGAGACCCTACGCTAGTACGTAGAGATTATGTAAACTAATATGTATTTACATAGAGTACATGTCATGATAACCTAAAAACGGAAATAGACCTAGTGCAACTAGCATGATTGAGGTGAGTGTTCGAAAATCATCTCTCTAGACCAAACGCGCTAGAAATGAAATGCTGAATCATTAGACAGAAATGATCACGTGTTCGGCGACAGAACAGAGTTTCTAATTCGGGAAACAGACAGACAAAACATATCCGACAATGTAGGAGTCTAAGTGAATATTGCCTACAGAATCTGTCCATGGACAATAACCATTTTAAGGCTAAGTAAGAAAATTAAGTAAGAAATAATTTACGTTGTCTCTCCCCGAAGAGAAAGCTCTCTAAATAAAACCTTTGAAACACAAGTAAGTCTGATTGAAGCGAGTGTTCAAAGATTAGCTCTCTAGATAAAGCGCTCTAGAAATGCAGGTGTCGAATAATTAGATAGAAATGATCACGTGTTCGTCCTCGAGGGGTGCAGAATTTTCAATCTCACTTTCCGACCCTTGTGTCACATTTCTCATTGTTGGAGAGAAATAAATACACGAGACATCAGCCAGACAGCAACAAAGACACTTTCGGACTGGTCTGTATTATAATTCTTGTGTCGAAACATTTTCATTTTTCATGTCGAAAGAGATGCGCCACATAAATAATAAAGTAAAAATAGTGATGGGTACAAGGATGCTGGCTATGATGGATGGACTGTGAATTCTACATCCTCTGTTCAAATAAAAATATTTTCGACTGCCAAGTACTATTATACAAAGTGTAAATCATTTTTATTGAAATTTTGCTTCCAAAAATGGCCGACAGATTTCTTTTTCAAATATTTTCATTATTTTTTAATGTCATGAAAATCTATTACATATTGGGACCCTATGCCAGGAAGTATAGATTATGTTAACTAGTATAAATTTTTGCGTGGCTTACATTAAGTACATGTTGGGATAACCTACCGGGAAACGGAAATAGACCCACTGCAGCTATTGTGATTGAAGCAAGGGTTCAACGATTACTTCTCTATATATAACGCACTAGAAATGCAGGCATCGAATGATTAGATAGAAATCGTCACGTGTTCGAGGAACAGAATAGAGTTTCTAGTCACTTTGAGTTGGGAAGCAGACAGATAAAACATGCCTGGCAATGTAAAAACCTTAGTGAATATTGCCTTGAGACTCTGCATGTGCAGGTCTTGATCATTTTAAAGGTTAAGTAAGAAAATTAAGAAATAATTTATGTTGTCTCTCCCCAAAGAGAAAACTCTCTAAATAAAGCCTTTGAAACATCAGCAAGTCCGCATGCATGAGTATATTCATCTTAAGCTAGACAGAAAATCACAACTACAAGAGAATCAAGGCTCCCGCATGGAAAAGTGTCGATAAAAATAATGAATATCAGCGACTGTGTACGTATGTAAAAATATTTTATTATTTGACTAGCTAAGGTGTGCGCCTGGCCTTGCAAGATCGTAAAATGCTCTTAAATATATTTTAATTCATGCAGATTTCGTATTTATTATTACAGATCCAATTCTTTGTTGAATATTATATTTTACCTATTATATAATACTGATTTCGAAAGTAAAAAAATGGCTTGAGTGCTATCAGCTAGAATCGAAATAAAAACCTTTAGCGTTCCAGCCGCGTTCCCTACCGTTTGAGCTAACCCGACAGACAGAGAAGAAAGTAATAAAATTAAACCACTTTTAGCTATGATTAGTTTTACGCATGCGCAAACGAAGACAAATATGTCGGCAAGTTGAAATGAACATTTTGCATTGAAGGTACTTTATGTGCCTGACCGCATTCTTAGATAGGTTTTGTATCGGAATGTCTTCGATAAGTGTCGATAATCGATAATCTATATATTAATTTGCTTGTACGTACGGTGTCACGTCATCATCATCGCAAACATTAATTAATGAAACGCGTAATCATCATCGCAAACATTAATTAATGTGAATTATCTCCCTTTATTGTTTAATCTTTATCAGTTAAAAATCAGTAACCCCTTTTATTTCCCAAAAGTTCCCGAACAAAAAAAAAAAAATAATAACTGTCTATTTATGGTTCCGGATTATTTTAAAGGCAATTATGCATAGAAGGTATCGTTCCACAGTTTAAATAGTATTTTACTTACATTTTTAACGATGTCTTCTGTTTATTATTGTAGGAACGTTTATTCTATTTTATTCAGTAATAAATATATTTTTTACATTTAACGTTACGAGTTCGTTTTTTTTGTTTGTTTGTTTACTGTGCCACTTTATGTTTTTTTTATTTACTTTTTATTTACACAACAAAAAATATGTTTCGAAATAAATGTTACAAAAGTCAAGAATGACTTTATTAAATAAATAACCAAAGTCGCCATTCGCAAATACACTGAGTAATATAGTCAAAACATATTTTACGTCTTGTTCTGTTTTGCTTTTGTTTTACGGCATATCAATCTTTTTTCGTGTTATTTAATGCCGAATCGAGTAATTTTGTAACATTTATACATCTTCACGTTGTTTACATAGTTATTATTTATGTTTTGTCGGTTTTATTTGCTTCTTTTACAGGCATTCATCATCTTCTAATGCCCACCGACAGAGCATACATATTTAAATACTATAAAAAATGGACACGACAATTTTTTTAATATGAAATAAAACACTTTGTTTCATTACTTACAATTTAATTTATTTAAAGAAATATTTATTTCCTATTTAAAGATTTTCAGTATATTTTATTTAACTGAAGAAATATTTATTGTTCATACATATATTTTTTCCATTATTCTTATTACATTGTTAGGTGAAGTTTCAGAATAGTTAACCCCCCTCCCCATATTAAGAATGGCTTTCAGTATGATTCTTACAATAGCGGTATCAAAGTTTTTTTTTTTGTTTTTTTTTAACAAATTATACAAAAAAAAAAGATACAAGACCATTAAATTTTTTTTTCATTAAATCGCTATTTAGGTGAAGGTTCAAAATAGTTAACCCTTCACCCCATAACCGTTTTTTTATGCAGTAAAATACTGTTTCAATAATTATGGTTTAAATAAATAGTTATTCCTTATTTAAAGATTTACAGTATAATTTATTTAACTGAAGAAATATTTATTGTTCATACATATATTTTTCCCTTATTTTTTTTACATTGTTAGGTAAAGTTTCAGAATAGTTAACCACCCTCCCCATATTAAGAATGGCTTTCAGCATGATTCTTACAATAGTGTTATCAAAGTTTATTGATTTTTCTTATTTAACAAAAATTATAAAAAAGATACAAGAACATTTTAAACATTTTTTTCATTAAATGGTTATTTAGGTGAAGATTTAGAATAGTCAAACCCTCTCCCCTTATTAAGAATGGCATTTTTATTATTTCAGCATGATGCTTACATTTTCTTAATATATATAAAAAAAAAAAAGATACAAGAAAATGTTAAGCTCTTTTTTTAAAATTAAACTGTTAGATCAAAGATCGGAATAACTTACTTTATAGCCAATTAGCTAGTGTATTAAAATGTTTTAGCATTTAATACCTAATAAGGTTTTCGCTCAATTATCACAATAAGGTTTTATTAAAATTAAATTGTCACAAGCAGACGATATCGATTCAAAGGAGGTAATTCGTCAACAATTGTTTTAGCCGAATTTTACGGTAAAGTGTAGTGGATTGGTGGATATATTATACATATCCCCCAGTTTGTATTTATTTGCTTCCCCAGTGAGCAAATTAGGCACAAGGCCGTTTTTTAATGTGGAGAGAGAGAGGGAGGGGGGGAAATGGGGACCAGCTCCCGATGGGTGGGAAATGGGAGTTGGATAGGAACTGTTGGTATGAAGAGTTGCCCCTACATTTACCAAGGTAGACATGTGGGGTTACCCCCACATATGGTCTTTGCTTGCAGTATTTGTTCCGACAGATACTACACTTTGATCTTGTCGCCCGGTTCGCAAAGGGCGGGGGCCAGTGTATATACATATCCCCCAAGTTATTCATTTGATAAAAGCAATATTTAATGAGCATGGTTCTCCTTGCCAGACAATGGGTTTACCTGAACCAACAGGTGATCCTCCAATAGATAATATGACTCGAAATACAAACGGGCCTAATGTTGAATTGTTAAACAATGAACAGTTAGAGGTCTTTAATACTATAATCAAGGCTGTCATGGCAACTGAAAAAGAAGCCCCACACAACAATTGCTTCTATTTAGATGCCCCAGCCGGATCAGGAAAAACCTTTTTATTCAACATGTTATATGATTACTTCACCTCCAGCAGTACTGTAACCGCCACTGCGGCATTGCTGCAATGCTACTAACTTCAGGGAAAACAATCCACAGTATATTCAAACTACCTGTACCTCTGACAGAAACTGGTGTCTGTAACGTTTCTCCTGTATCAGAGCATGCTTCTTTTTTGAGAAAGGTAAAGGTATTCATCATAGACGAAGCCTCTATGATACCTAATCATGCACTGCTTGCTATAGATAGATGTTTACAAGATATAATGGGTAACGATAAAATATTTGGAAAATTTCTCATACTTGGAGGTGACTTCAGGCAAATTTTGCCAGTAGTGCCACATGGATCACCTACATCTATTATAGACACCTGTCTTAAAAAATGCCCATTGTGGCATCATTTCAGTCAATTACAACTAACGCAAAACGTCAGAACTAACATAAATGAACAGGAGTTTTCTAGATGGCTCCTTCATCTTTGTAATGGTACACTAACGAGCAGTCTTAATGATGTTCCTGTAGATGCCATAGATGTTCCTGACTATTCGGTATGTAATGGTTCTCTAATCTCAGAAATATTTGATTGCAGCCCTCAAGAAATGGAAAATTGAATCATCATGACTCTAAAATATACAGAATGTTTAACAGTAAATGTAGAAATTCTAAATAATCTTCCCGGAGGCATAAATACATATTTAAGTGCAGATTACATCTCCGATGATGATGCTGAACTTCAAAATTATCCTATCGAGTTCATAAATTCATTAACTCCATCTGGAATGTTACCTCACCGACTTAATGTGAAAATAGGGGCAATAGTAATGCGACTGCGAAATTTATCCATAAATCAAGGACTTTGTAATGGAACTAGGATGAAAATAAAAGAATGTCATCAAAACAGCATCATTGCTATTTTAATTAATGGATCTAATAGAGGTTCCACAGTTATCATTCCAAGAATTAAGTTAAAGCCAAGTGATACAAATGTTCCATTTGCATTTCATCAGATACAGTTTGCAATACGATTAGCATATTCACTGACCATTAATAAAGCACAAGGCCAAACTTTGGATAAGGTTGGTATATATCTTCAACAACCTGTATTTTCTCATGGTCAGCTGTATGTGGCATGTTCAAGAGCTCGATCTAAGCACAGTGTGAAATTTAAGGTAATGCAACTGCATAGAGATGATAATCAGGGCAGAAAGCGTGGTGTAACATATACTAAGAATATTGTTTACCATGAAGTGTTATGAAAACAATCAGGAACAGCTATGGAATCTAAAAATTAACTTGGATGTAAATATGATTTTGGAAAAAAAAATTTTTTTAATTGCTTTCCTTATATTTAAAATTCATAATTTGATGAAAAAGTAGTGTACAGTTTGTTTAACCTACCTCACATTATTTTGATTATCGAAAAATCAAAATTTAACTGTATTTCGTAAGATTTACAGAAACACTTCATTTTATATGCATGTAATACACAAGAGTCTGAATATTATAACAGATTACAATGTTTTTATGGAAAAAACTTTTGTACAGAAAATTCAAAGTGTTCTATTTATATTATCAGGAAGTTGTGATGCATTAATTGAAATCTATATCACTAATTCGACTTAAAAAATATTTGTGAATTTCCAAATCTTCATTGAATAAAATTTAAAATAAATAGAAAAGTCTATTGCATATGTAAAAGTTGACGGTTGCTTATCTAACTTCATTAAAAGTTATCAAAGTCAACCAAGAACTGCTCAAAATTCTGGCTTAATGGATCATTTAGCAAGGAATGAAGATGGCGATTCTGGTGTACCAGTTATTCTACCATCTTTATTTACAGGAAGTCCTAGGAATCTTCAACAACTGTATCAAGATGCAATGGCAGTTTTCTGTAAATATGGAAAGCCAGACCTATTCCTTACCTATACATGTAATCCAAGATGTCCTGAAATATTAAACAACTTGGGGTCATCAGAACTTTCACAAAATCGATGTCAACAATGTCACACAGTTGTTTTTAAATTCACAGTCTGACTCCCCAGAACCTGCTGACTGACCACTATTCTCACTCCAAGCAGCTGATCAACGTCCCTGTCACCGCCTCAATCATCACCAGCACTTCCTGACAATATCAACAGCATCAGTTACGATCGCATTGGCCATCAATAAAAGTTTTAACTACAGTTCTTTGTTTGTTCTACTTGCTTCCATACGTTCATTTTTGTAATATAACAATAAGGAATTTCTTATGTGTTTTACAGGATTTTAACTACCGTGGAATTTCCACGGGTCCTGCTAGTTGAAATAATCTGATGAAAGAAGTAACAGGCAGTTTTGACCAAAGTTAACATCAGTCTGTCACATTTGCGACGTTTTAATACTACACAAGCTAAAAGGCCCAACATATAAAATCAACAGTAGGTTCTTTGATACAACAGAGGCGCGTTCGAAATGGATGTTTCTGTTTAAAGCACAATTTCACAATGATACATGACTTTTTTTATTTTAAACTTAAATTTAAGCCATTATCACTGCATAAGCAGTAATGCCAGACATATAAACTAAATAGTAGGTTCTTTGATATAACAGGAGCGCGTTCGAAATGAATGTTTCTGTTTAGAGCACACTTGAAGCATAATACCTGACTTTTGCATTTTAAAATTTAATGCAAACCATTACATATAAAAATAATTTATAAAGTAGATTCTCTACAGTGCAATGTAGACTACAATGCATTGTGAACTTAGTCACTACGAGAGGCATGTGAAGCTTCTTCCAGGTGCATCGCGATGGGTCCCCAATTACAGTATGCAATCAATCGATTTGATTGAAAGCTGAGCTATTTCATCGGTTACGATGACAATAAAAATATGTGAGTTTGATAGTTTTATCTAAAAAGTACTAAGATTCCGATACAATTACCGATTCTGTTCTAAGTTCCCGTTTAATTTCAACCATTCAGATCGGCACGTTTTCTGATACTTGGTCGCCAAGGAACAGACAAAAGAAAAGAAAACAAATAAAAATCCAAATCGACATTTTTTTAAAGTTCAAATGAAATAAATTTATTCGTGGTTCTTTCAAAACAACGCATTTCATTATCTTTCAAAAGTATTTTTTTCTTTCTTTTTTTTTTTTTTTTTTTTTTGGCCCACACGTGTTTTACAACGCTCTGTCGTATAACATGCGCTTTTGAAAAGTCTTTCTATCTTTGCCACCATAGCCAGCACTTTCTCGCCCTCGTTCACACGCCCATCTTTTTTTGCCACGCACTTTGCTTCTCTCCTGGACCACACGGTGTCTTTTTTCTGCCTTTGTCTAATACCTTTCCATGACGTCAGCGCACGCACACTTGCTTAATTTGCATATCTGCTAAGCTGGTTGCTGCTAATAATTTCGCTATTCGGCTATCCTAAGGCTGCTGCTGATTTTCTCACACGCGCGGCATGTGCGCTGTTACAATATTTATATTTTTGTTGCGAAGAAAATGTAGTGCAAGGACTTTTTTTGGTTCTTTTTATGATGTTTTGGCATTTATTAGTAATGGGAAAGTTCCAATATTTTTCCCGATTCCGATACAATTACCGATTCTGTTCTAACTTCCCGATTCCGTTATAATTACGGATTCCGATTCTATTTAAATTTCTAAATATCGAGTTGTTTTGTTTTTTTTTTTGTGGGGGGGGGGGGTCATTGGCTAAGTGTTTCGACATCTTCCGGCGGTTTACGTAACCTATTGGAATATGCTGACGAAACGTTGGTTTTAGTACGGTCCGTATTCTGCATAAGTAGTAAAACGAAAACTGCTCTTGCCATCGGTGAGACGTTAATTCTAGGTTATTTGCAAGTTAACTTTTCTCTTCGCTCTGTTGATTCCTAACCTTTTCTTGCGGCATTATATTATAATAACTATTATAATAATAAATACCAACTTGACATATTTACCCAACCTTGTCACGCGCGTATTGACTAATAGTCGCCTCCGCAGTGAGTCCAGATTTACGCTTACAAAGGCGAGGCTGAATCATACACCGAGTGCTGTATTTTTCCACTGTCAGTGTTATAGAAAAAAAGAAGGAAAAAAAGAAAGGGAAAAAAGACACAATATTATAATCCAAAGAAATATTACACACCATTACACTAAGGCCGCTTGCTTTTTTAGTCGAACCCCTTTTTATATAATGATCCTCGCCTATATGTGTTGTATGCGGATTTTGTGGGGGACGGGGTTTGTCTGAATGTCGAATGACCTATGTTGGAATTTAGGTCGTCTCATTCTATCTGCCATGATTTTTCAACGATATTTTGTGTGGGCTGGAAAAGATTCAAACAGTAAAAACCACTTTCTACAAAAAAAAGTAATTCCCCCCTCTCTCTCTCCCTCCCCCCCTCTCTCTCTCTCTCTCTCTCTATCTCTCTCTCTCTCTCTCTCTATCTCTCTCTCTCTCTCTCTCTCTCTCTCTCTCTCTCTGTGTATATATATATATATGAATGAAAGATGAACAAAAATTATATAACTTAATTATATCATCAGAACAATAAGAACAATAACATTTCCCCTATATGTTGTACCTTATATGTTGTACCTACTTTTACGATGTTTAGTCAGTAATATTATAACTTGTAGATATTCAAACTGTCTGTTTATGAAGAGCTAATAAAAGGGGAGATAACAAGCGACATTTTTTTATTAAGAAAACGAGAAGCAGAAAAAAAAGGGTATTTATCCATTTCAGCTTCTCGGGCCGAGGATTGGACATTGCCAACTTCTAAAACTTTCAAAGCGACATTGAACATAAAAAAAATCTCTACTCCGTCTTTTCAAACTAACCCTAACCCGACTCTCAGTTAAAACACATTCTGAACTCATGATAAACACACGAGGAAATTTACTGCAGAAAAGTAGTAATATAGATGGTTTAATTACACCTTTTCTGTGACGGGGCTGGTGCTGGTGCTGGTGCTGGTGCTGGTGCTGGTGCTTGCGTACCAAAGACCTATGGAGAATTGATTATATTATCTTATTCATTCATTCTCATTTCATAACTAGATGCCATAAGCCATTTTTTTTTCTATATTTTCATTTTTCTATAACTCTGACCCTTCTCTTCTGATGAGAAGCATTTAGCTTCGAAATGCCATGGTCTAAAGAGATTTTTTCTTAATTTACCCATTAACATTTCTTATTGTTAAACACCCCCTCCTTAGCCTTGTCCTCGTTCTGCTCTCTGTCTTATAATTCTGGACGAATGTTGAAGCACGAAGTCTGCAGCAAATCTTCCTCCAACCAGGAGAAAAAATGCTTCAATTTCTTAACATCTT
The DNA here is from genome assembly GCF_053919585.1 of Euprymna scolopes. Lineage (NCBI taxonomy): Eukaryota > Metazoa > Mollusca > Cephalopoda > Sepiida > Sepiolidae > Euprymna > Euprymna scolopes. Next base: position 26,727,859 of record NC_136493.1, read on the forward strand.
CAAATATTTATTCATAGTGTTTTGTTTGAGTGCTTTGTTTTATGGCATATCGACCGAAACGTTGGGAAGAAGATGAGAACAATAGTCCGAAGAATCCAAATAATATGAAGAACTAATTCTTATTTTAAAAATTTAGAAATGCAGTTAATTAAAACATTTAAGTGTGTGTTTGTTCTCTTTTTCAATTTTACCTCAATGTGTAAAAGATTCTGCAGAAATAAGCAAGCCTTTTATTGGACGGTTTCTCCGCCCACCGATTTGTTTTAACCAATCAGATTGCATGTTATAACAGGCGGCAGAGAATGTTCTTTGGCGTCAGTATTCCTTTTCGGATTAGATTCCAGGAATACGTCGAGTTGGATACACGTGGATGTCTGACTCGAATCCTAAAAGACGCAGGGTGGACAGACTGCATTTCTCACTCGAATCGAGACAACGCAATTACTTCTTGCTTCGAGACGTTTTAAATGCCCAAATGTGGAGCGGAACTTTATTATTGCAATTGCCAATGCCCTTAAGTAGGGTGAATTTTTATTTGCACGTTTGTGTTTCAATTTGATGGTCTGTCAACACAAAATGTATGGTCTATTGTTTGACCCGCCATTGTCCGCAGTTTTCTACATGGACTCCTCGTGTATGCCCAGCTAACAATCCGACTTGGAGGTCAACACTACAAATCCAACCTGCGCACTACTTCGTCAGCGGGAATTCTACCCAGCCTTTATCGAAGACGAACTATTTTTCCCTTCGGGAATGTTACCAACCCAATCATGGCAGATAAGCTGAAGATGGCGCATCTTTTGCAAACATGGACCTTTTTACTTTAATAAAATTTACATTTTCAAGTTTCAAGGTGAGCTTGTTGTAATTTCTATTTGGTTTTCTTCCATTCTACCAAGGTCAAAAATCTTGTGAGAGAAATCTCACAAATGTTAAAACTTATACTTGCACAAAAACTATTTATGTGCATTTAAAAAAGTGTTGTTCATGAAAATTTATGCGAATTCATTCAGTTATTTTGTTTTATGAAATGAAATCAAATTGAATCGGTAAACGATTTTTAGTCAGTATTATTATAATAACTGGTAGATATTTAAACTCTCTGTTTATGAAGAGCTAATAAAAGGGGAGATAACAAGCGACATTTTTTATTAAGAAAACGAGAAGCAGAAAAAAAGGGTATTTATCCATTTCAGCTTCTCGGGCCGAGGATTGGATATTGCCAACTTCTAAAACTTTCAAAGCGACCTTGAACATAAAAAAAATCTCTACTCCGCTTTTTCAAACTAACCTACCGACTCTCAGTTAAAACACATTCTGAACTCATGATAAACACACGAGGAAATTTACTGCAGAAAAGTAGTAATAAAGATGGTTTAATTACACCTTTTCTGTGACGGGGCTGGTGCTGGTGCTTGCGTACCAAAAGCCTATGGAGAATAGTGTAGATCGCGAAGAAGACGGTCCCAGATATGAGATTAGCCGTGCAGGTACACCTTTCTCTAAAACACCTAGAATCAGATTGTTTGAATCAGAATGTGAGGGACATATACGTCTCCTTGTTTGTGAAAGGCGTTCAAATTAACTTTCACAATAAACGTCGGAGATACTGCTTGATGTGAGCGATTTACGTCCAAATTTCTAACAGGCAGACTCGGTACAATACTGTGTCGTCCTCTCTCCAAGATGATTTTAGGCATTTAGTTTACACTGAATAGGTCAGATAATCATGATGTTATATCTGACGAGGGGCATATGATACCGAAGCAATACTACTTACGTGCTGGCCATCTACTTACACTTGAGGTAAATTTGGCTATGATCGAGGAAACCCACTTCTGTTTGTATGGGGACTTCGTAATGTGTTGACTGTGGACTTTGGTGTATTTTACACACATGGCTATATGCAAAGTCGTAGTATTTCCTTTTTAGTGAAACGCAAGTAAATTTTTTTTTATATAATTGCTCTCACCAAGTTTCGGATCGTCGTGACTTAAATTGCTAGGAAGATGGGTTTTTTTTGTTTTATTATTTTTTTTTTTTTTTGGAGGGGGTAATTGGAACGGTTTATCATCGAGTTTAGAGCGTGTACTTTCAACGGAAGATTTAAATGCCATCCTTGGTCTCAATATAGTTAGGGTCGCTGTGTATTAAAGGTTGGATAAGTGTGAAATCTGTCTTTCTGATTTGGTGGCTACGTAACATAAAGTAACGTAGCATGCGGCCGCAGCCGGGATTGAACTCACTACACGAGTTTGTTGTGCAATTCAGAATTTGTCCGTAACTGTATACTTGATGCTTCGCCAGGGCTATTAAGGGTATTTTTTATCGTGACGCCATCACTAGATGGGTTGCCTACCACCGCTTAAGAGAGGCCCATCGACCCTCGAAAGAAGGATAGACCGCGCCAGTTTCCCAATCTGGTATTTTTATCTCGCGGTATATACAGAATAAAGTCAGAATATGCCCAATGATAGACTACAGAGAATTCACCCACAATGTCAAAACATTCTATACATTAATGGCGACAGAAAGACTCAAATGTATGCATTGTGAGGCAAGAGTTGTGTAATCACCAACCACACCTCTCCTGAATTTGCACTGCTAGAAGACTAAAGACAATGTCGAGATAAGCGGAGAGCACATACAGAACTTGGAATTCCCAAATGGTTACCCATTTTAGTACTGACTAGGTTCAACGTTGCTAAACTTCGGTGTGTCAACGTGATTCTGTCCTAAGCGTTGGGAAGTAAAAAAAGAAAAATACAATAATAAGATGAAATAAGTTTATCTGCAGAATAATAGAGAGGAAGTTGCTCACCAACGCACACAAATGGAACTAAAATAAGATTGTTAATCAAGATGTGGCAGTGAATTGAAACAAAAGGTTCGGGTATATATCTAGAGTTGTTTTATGAGCAGTTTTAGGTGTATTTTGTGACAGTTTACAACAGTGTGACACACACACCCATGGTGCAACTGATATTTTCAGAGAGTGTCGAATTTGTATCTTGTTTTGTTTTATTTTATTTTTATACTTGTGAATCCGCGTGTGCCCCAATGTTAGAGACGACGAAACGGCCAGGAGAGAAGACCACGGACACAGCGTTTAGGCCGGCGGTTGTCGAGCGAACAACATATGGTCTTATAAGACGATGCTATAGTCATCCAAGACTGTAAGGATTGATGCATTCGGTTTTCGGCGAAAACTTGAATCCGCTGATTATGTAGACTATTGCGAGTACATTGCTATTACAAGAATATAAAATGCACCAAGCACAAGGATTTTGTGCCCGCGATTTGCATTTGGGATGGATGGCTCTCGTCTGCGAGAGGCCCCGTGTTTTGACAAGCTTCTGGGTTTGACCTTTACTCCTGATCTGAAATGGAACACGTACATCAAGTCTGTTGCCAAGGTCGCTGGAAAGATGGTGGGATCCTTCTACCGCTCCAGAAGATATCACTACTGATGCAATTCTCTATCTATATAAAAGCCAAGTACGTCCAAGGATGGAATACTCCTGCCATATCTGGGCAGGAGCTGCTAAAAATAGCCTATCCTGCCTTGACAGAGTACAAAATAGACTTCGTGGCTTAGTGGGGGATGCCCTTTTCTCTACCCTGCAACCTCTCTCCCACAGAAGAGACGTTGCGAGCCTATCCTTGTTTTATCGTTATTTTCATGGCAGGTGCTCGTCTGAACTCCAATCTCTGGTCCCCCCTCGCCAATCTTTCACGAAAAACACCCGTCTAGCTGAATCCACTGTGAAAAATTTTCCCCAATCTTTATCTGTGCCTAAATCAAAACGTGGATTCCATGAACAAAGCTTCTTTCTTAGAACTGCACGCCTGTGGAACTCTGTTCCATCTGCCTGCTTCCCACCTGACTACAACTTGGATGTGTTCAAGTCCAACGTTAACAAATTCCTAATGAACCGCCCCCTTAAGTAAACACTTCATCAAATCTCCACACTAACGTAATGTACTTGCAATAACTGAGTGGCTTCCGGGTGACCGCTGTGTAAAAAAAAAAAATAAAAATAAAAAAATAAAGGAACACTGGGCTCGGTTATTTTTGAAAAGCAAAGACCGCAACACTGCTGGGATTGAATGTTTAGGGGAAGCATAATGAACTATGACGAAAACTACAGAGCATAGTGCCATATGCTACCAAGATAATCTCCATGTGCAGATGGCTTTGCATTGCTTGCGGCTTGATGATGAGTATAAACAATTTACTTTCAAAGAGCTGCTGTGAATGACTCCCTTCCAGCGAACGATTATGGACATGAAGGATACGACAAAGCAGGATATTTGAGCCCGTAAAGATCGGTGTGTAAATGGTTTAAAATTAAACGTGTGAGTCGACACCAATTCCCAGGCAACTGAGGTGATGTTGGATAGTCACGAGATATTATTGGTAATTGTGTGTTGGTTACGATCTGAAACCAATGCATAATCCATTCATTTTGATAGACTTTATGTTGTATTGAAAGTTTTCAACATAGTCCTTTAATGAGAGACTATCATTAGTCCTCCGACAAAGGAGAGATTAGACCAAGTAATTCACTCCCGTTCGTCCGTTCGTTTGTTCGCACCTTTTCTCAAAACCCACGCCTTGGATTTTCTTGAAATTTTGCAGAAACATTAGTTATGGTGAAGTAACTTTTTGCTACAACAGATTTTTCCGGGATAACTTTGGTTGCCTCTTAGAGGGCATTAAAGGGTTAAAATTGCCCCCTAAATCGTTCATTCGTTCCGTTCATTTATTCGCACCTTTCTCAATAACCACACCTTGGATTTTTTTTTTTAATTACACATACATCAGTCATGGTATAAGTAATTTTTTTTCACTCGTGGAAGGAGACACCGCAAGCTAAGTTTGTAGGTTTTTTTTGGGGGGGGTTACAAAGGAGTCACCACTTATAAAGGCCTGAAAGTCATTCGAGAATAAAGATTAATGAGTGTACGGTAGTCAAGTGGATAATATCGTAGTAATCGTTGGTCGTGGAAATTTGGTAAATTGGATGACTTAAGACGGCAGCTTATCAAGAACTTGTTCACGTTGGACTTGAAGATGACTATATTGTAGTCGGTTGGAAAGCAGGAAAACGGGAGATAGTTCCATAGGCGTGCAGATCTAAGAAATAAGCTTTGTTCATGAAATCCGCGTTTGTTTTAGGCACAGATAAAGAGTGGGGAAATTATTGATAGTGGTTTCAGCTTTCGTGAAAGGCAAGGAAGGGCCACAGATAGGAGCTCAAACGAGCACTTGCCATGAAAATAACGATAAAGCAGAGACAGGCTCGCAATGTCTCTTCTGTGGGAAAGAGGTTGCAGGAAAGAGAAAAGGGTATCCTCCACTACGAAGTCTATTTTGAACTCTATCAAGGAAGGATTAGCTCTTCTAGCAGCTCCTGCCCAGATGTGGCAACAATACTCCATCATTGGACGTACTTGGCTCTTATACAGGTAGAGAATTGCATTAGCAGTGAGATATCTACTGGAGCAGTAGAATGATTTCACCATTTTTCCAGCAGCATTGGTAACGGATCTGATGTACGTGTTGCATATAAGGTTGGTTTCTGTGTAGTGTGCGTATGACTAAATACCGGACACTCTGACCTTGGAAGGAAGGCACTTGTTAATGGTAGTAGGCGAAAAGCTTATCAGGAAATAATTGAATAAGTTCAAATAAGAGCTGGTAAAAAAGATCTTAGCTGTCCATAGACCTGATGCTGAAAAACTGATTGGTGGTGCCTACGTGGATGAGCTGGATGTTTGGAAAAATCATGTCGATCAAAAAATCCAGTAAGCATTCGAGGGTACGAAATACTACCTACATTTCCAAAAGAAAAGCAGCATGCCTACCGGTAACCAATATGGCTATATAAGTGAAGAATGTTTATAGATATACCAAACATCAAGTAATTGAAGGATGGGTAAATTAGGGTTCGACAAAACTTTGCAAAGATTAAGAATGGATGCCACGCATCTGATTGCCTGCCACTCGTGGATTGCAGCTTTTATTATTATTATTATTATTATTATTATTATTATTATTATTATTATTATTATTATTGTTATTATTATTATTATTATTGTTATTGTTATTATTATTATTATTATTATTATTATTATTATTATTATTATTATTATTGCTATTATTATTATTATTATTGTTATTGTTATTATTATTATTATTATTATTATTATTATTATTATTATATATTATTATTGTTATTATTATTATTATTTGAAAAACATTTGCAAATTAGAATTCATCAAGCATGATTTGCCAGTGAGTTGCCTTCTTGGTGAGAAGTCCGATTACGATTCATCTACGAATGTATCAGATCTGGAAAAGTTATATGAAATGTCACAGAAAGAGATATACAGGGTGACAAAATACCCGAACGAACAGTTGGGAATGACAACTACACTATTCACTATGACTACATAATCCCTACTGCTACATATCTAGAAAACGCAGCTGTTAAACCAGATATAGTGATTTGGGACAGAGCAAACAAAAAAGCGACCGTAATAGAGGTCAGTGTACCCAATGATACAGGGTTTAACAGAGCTGAGAGGGAAAAGATAACAAAGTATCAAGGACTTATGTATGATATGAAACGAAATTGGAAATTAAAAGACGTTTCAATTATACCAGTCATCATAGGAGCAACTGGGCTTATGAAAAAGAACTTTAAAAAGTACATAGCAAGCATACCCGGTGAACCAAGTGCAAGTGAAATACAAACGATTGCACAGAAAGGGACGGCTAGAATCCTGAAAAGATCTCTTGGTTGGACTCACTAAAATAGGGGTAAATGTCAGACATCTGGTTGGATGTCCCATCCCCTAGAAGAAAAATTTTAAGAAAAATGAAAAAAACAAAAAGGTGACAAAACAGGACGATATATCTTTGACTGAAATTCATAAATTTAATTTTAGCGTTTCCTTTTTTCTTTCTTTTTTTCATGATATGAAGTCAATTCTGGGCCTGACAAATTAGAAACCATCAACATGTACTGGTCTACCAGGGAAAATACATTTCACAGAAGTTAACATGGCAAATCGTGTTGCAATGTGACTTTTTGGGATCATGTTTGGTTCTCTGATAAAGCGCACTTTCTGCTGTCAAGACTTGTCAATAGCAAAAATGTTTACTGGAGTACAGCACCTCCGGAGGAAGTCTCACAGAGACCGTTACACTCAGTAAAGCATGGATAGCCATTTCCAAACATGGCATAAATGAAGGCAAAAACGAGAGGGTTCAAACGGTAAATAAGAAACGTTATGTGAACGTGTTAGAGAAGTTGTGGGTATCATTCAGACGTCGCAGAAGGACTGCTCGAGATGACCAGTAATTTCAACAAGATGGGGCACCCCCATGCCCGGAACATTAAAACACACTCTTGGTTGGCTGAGAGAGCGATTTCAGAAAAGGCTGACTAGCAGGAAGTATGACGTCGAGTGGTACCTCATTCACCGAACTTGAATTCTCTCTCCCCGATTTTTATCAGTGGGGATATCTGAAGGACCTTGTGCATTAAAACAATCCTCAAACAATTGGTGTGCTCAAGGCCGCAAGTGCAGCAAAAATCAGGGAAATTCCCAGAGAGGAGTGCATGCGAGTGATTGGCAATTTTGCGCGACGGTTGCTAGTCTGTTTCCAGATCATTCGGAACATATTCTGGAGAGACCGTAACTTTTGTGCAAAGCATCCAAGATTACTGAAACTTTTGGGAATAATCATACACAGACAGAAGTTTGAGTGTACAAAATTAGAATTATGTTTGCTTTATTTTTATAGAAGTAATAGAAAAGTTTATGAGTTCTATTATTTGAGGTGGGGGCACCTTGCATTTGTTTGAAGTAGCTGAATGATGTAGGTTACAGTAATCGTGTAATACACTCTAGTAAGTCGCTGGCTCTGTCAGTGGGGCATTAGAATACACCGACTGCCTCCCTGCAGAGGGTAAAAGTCCCTCAATGGGGGTCCTGGATATGACCTTAAACTATATCCAGTGGTGAGGCCCCAGCTTGCGGGCGTTGGAGAGTGTGGAGCCACACTTAAATTACCATTGCTCCCAGGTCCACTGACCCGGAGTGGTAGTACCTGTTAGGGTTCCAACTATGGGTTAAATAGAAACCGATTTGAAAACAACAAATATATTCTATTAAAAAAAATTTTCTTCAAAATCTTTGAATTCGGCATTAAATAACCCGAAAAGGGTTGATATGCCGTAAAACAAAACCAACCAACCAACCAACTGGTAAGTCGCCTTAATAAGAAGACATAATGAAATATGTTTGTTTGTTTGTTCGTTTGTTTTTGTTTTACGGCATATCAATCCTTTTCAGGTTATTTAATGGCGAATCCAGTGATTTTGAAGAACAATTTTTAATAGAGTATATTTGATTTTGTTTTGTTTTTTTTTTAAGTCGATTTCTATTTAACCCATAGTTGGGACCCTAACAGGTACTACCATTCCGGGTCAGAGTGGATCTGGGAGCAATGGCAATTAAAAGGTGGCTCCACACTCCCCAAAGCCCGCAAGCTAGGGCTTCACCATCGGATATAGTTTAAGGTCATATTCAGGACTAAGATTTTATTGATCCGCGGAGTTTCGAATACATTCTTTTCATCAGAGGAAAGATTTTAGCAAAGATTTTAGAATGTAGCGAAGTTATGAATTTGCTGATACTGGCATGAATTGAAACTGTATTATTTGAAAATTAGTCATATATACAAAAAAAAAATTGTGTAAAGTATTCATGAACTAACGTTTTATTTTTGCATATATGACTAGTTTTCATATAATGCAGTTTCAATTAATGTCATTACCAGCAAATTTATAGCTTCGTTATAATATTCATTTGCTAATATCTTTCCTCCGCGGATTAAGAAAATCTTAATATTTCTTTTGGAGTATCCTATCGAACAATAAATTCTTAGAAATTATAATTTACAGTCTTTAATTGCGTTCGTGGTTGGAGCTGGTGATATCCTTAAGCTTTAGGCATATCTTTTGACGTCTTCCACAGACTGCTCTATCTATCCGTATTTATAGTTTACAGCAGCCAATCACATACTTATGAGAAGGAACCTTATCAATATGGCAAAACTATGAAGATGATTATGGTCAGAATATGCTTTTCCGTATATACGATCGTCTACTGGCACACCGTGTGATCTCAAACGATAGCACTTCGCATCTTATCAGCATGGCCAATGCAATATATAAACACGATGTTAGGGATTAAAGTGACTTCACCGTGTTGAATTGCATATCAAAGCATTCATCAGAAGAGAATGCGTAGAATTAAATTTAGAACAAGTCAAGAAATTAAAATAAGTTAAGCATTGAGTGCAGCGCAATTCGAAGAATCTGCATCCATGCTACAGATAAAAATGTTTATGTAAACTAGATAAGTTTGAATTCGACATCTTATATCATTACGCCATCTTAGAATTTGATTATTGTTTTAATTATAATATCGGTTGGACGAAAATGAACAGATAATTTTTTAAAAAACTGTTTCATTAAGAAAGTTCGTTTCAACTACTTTTATAAAATCGATATTATTTGTTTGTCGAAATCTTATATCATTACGCCATCTTAGAATTTGATTATTGTTTTAATTATAATATCGGTTGGACGAAAATGAACAGATAATTTTTACAAAAACTGTTTCATTAAGAAAGTTCGTTTCAACTACTTTTATAAAATCGATATTATTTGTTTGTCGAAATCTGTGGTTTATTCTATACTAGCAGCGTTACCCACTGTTGCCCAGAGCAAAGATGTAGCATATTTTGTATTAAAACTTATACGTCTCTACTTTCCTCTCTATCTTTCTGTCTTTCCTTCTTTCCCATTTTCTACCTCCTCCCGTCTCCTTTCTTCTCCGCATAGCCCATTCCTTTCTCTAAACCATACACACATACATAAACGCATACACACAACTTCGAGAGATAAGTCGACATAAAGGAATTAGGATCCAAACTAAATATATATTTTTGATTTGGGTGCTATCAGCTAAAATCGAAACCAAAACAACCAACTCTCCACCCTCATACCTTAGACTCTTAGCCATCGTATATATTCGTTAAATCCCTCTGCCTTTTCATAAAATGATATTCTAATTTTTAGGCGATATTAGAATCGGTTCGGAATCGGTAATTGTATCGAAATCAGGAAAATAATGAAATCGTCCCATCACTAATTATGAGGGTCTGGCTTATTTCTCTTTTGTTTTATGAAAGTCCAAAACAACAATGTAAAACTAATTTTCAAAGATTGTATGAAAAATTCATCCATTTAGACACACATACCGAGGATGTTTGTGTGTATGTGTGTGTACTCTTTGAAGCTATTTGCTTGTTTTCCCTGTGTCACACCGGGTATTCTAGCTAGTATGACATGTGCAAAATGGCGACATCTAATTATTATCTACGCATGCGCAAGTTCTTGATAAATCAAGCAAATAAAAAAAGAACGCCATAAAAAAAAAGGTGAGACAACGTCACTTACCTGAAGTTCATCATCGGACACACTGGAGTCTTTTATCATTTCTTTCAACTCTTTAAAGGAGATCTTTCCACTTCCATCCTTGTCGCCCGACTCAAATTTTATCTTCAGCTCTTCCATATTCTTTCTTATTTGAACTACTTGCGCTGCTCCGGTCGCCATTTTTTTTTCTGTTTCCTTCTTTATTTGTTTGCTAATTTCTCTTTCTCTGTATTTTCTTTTGATACTCTCTTTTTCTCTACTTTATAACTGACTACTTTAGACCTTTATCTATCTATTAAGCAGACGTCAACAAGTCGTTGTATTTCTCAACGTTCTAACTACCAGAAATGCTGTTGATAAAAATAAGACGAAAGTTGCTCACACCACTTGCCTTCGTGATATGCATGACTTGTACAATTTCGCTACTTACTTACGGGATAAAAATAGAAAAAAATTCAACGTTTTCTTTAAGCATTGACACAGCAATGGCCGATAGATTACGCAAATAAAAATAATTGACGTTTCGATTTTATTTTTATTTTACTAAAACTAGCAAAAATAAGCGACCTGAAAGAACAAATTCTTGCTAGACGGGGAGAATTATATAATTATGAAAGAACTACATACAATGCGTAACGCAAAATAAATTGTTTCCAACTAATGAAATAACTACCAACGCACACTATTATATTATATTATATTATATTATATTATATTATAATGCTTACTCATTTATTTATTACTAGCAGATCAAACCGGCTTTGCTCGGGTCCTATGTACTGTTCATAACTTGCCCTACGTGTGAACATACTTTATGTAAGATTAAAATGTTTAGATCAAAAGTTGTCCGAGTAATTTCGTAGACACCACAAAGGTCAATTTTTTAAAACTTTGATTCCAATTTTGATCCCTTAACATTTATTATTTTAGCCTCAAATCAAAATACAAAGTTTTACCGATATCAAAGTTACCTACATTTAAAATTTCAAGTCTTTAGACACAAAACTGGCGGAGGAATTTGGTAGAATCTGCAAAGGTTAACTCTTTCACCTTTGACCTTTTGGCAGCGAAATTTTCGCCCCAAAAACTGATTGCCGCATGTTTGAATATCAAATGTTTAGACCAAAAATTAGCTGAGTAGTTTACTAGACATCGCAAATATCAATTTTATTAAACTTTGACACCTTGGCAGCTCAAATTTTCGACCCAAACCGATTAAACAGCTTGTCCTATATCTGAATACCCTTTATGTAAAATTTCAAATGTTTAGATAAGAAATTGGCTAAGTAATTTGGTAGAGACCGCAGAGGTCAAATTTAAAAAAAAAAAAAACTTTTACCCCAATTTTGACTCCTCAACATTTACCTTTGGGGGCTCAAATCAAATTAAAAAGTTTTATCTATGTCCAAGAAGCCTACATTTAAAATTTAAAGAGTTTAAACCCAAAATTGTCGGAGGAGTTTGGTAGAGTTCTCAAAGGTCAAATCGTTGAACTTTGATCCCTTGACAGCCAAATTTCTAGCCGAAAACCGATTAAAAAGATTTCCCCAAATCTCAATACCCTTTATGCCAAATCTCGAGTCTCTAGACCGAAAATTAACAACAGAGTTATTTGGTAGAGAAATATACACAGACAGACAGACACACACACAGACATTTTTACTTTTATAGATATACTAGCATGGGTGCCCGGTGTTGCCCGGGTGTGTGTGGGGGGGTGAGCAAAAAAAAAGTGGTAGTAGGAAGGCAGGCTCGGGTCCGTATCGCGAAGGAGGGAGAGAACGTGAAAAAAAACATGACGTTTTTGCTGTTACGACCACCGCCAAATCGGAAGTGACGTAGATTTAAATTAAGGCTAGACAATCGAAAAGAGGGGATGACTTTCGAACATATCGGCGAAAAAAGCGACCCTTCCCTGTAGAGAAGTTCCCAGTTGAGGGTAAAGAAATTAATGTTTTTAAACCAATTTTTCAGTATTTGTCGTCTAAAGAGTCGAACTTCAAAACGATACTGATCTTTTGAAAATCCGTCACCTCTGTCGAAAGTTTTAGGCAGACATGCAAACATGCATACATAGATTTATATATTTGTAGCTCTAATTTTCGATTCAAACCGATTAAAAAGCTTGTCCTATCTCTGAATATCCTTTATGTAAAATTTCAAATGTTTAGACCAGAAGTTGTCTGAGTAATTTGGTAGAGACCGCAGAGGTAAAAGTTTCTTAAACTTTGACACCTATTATGACCCCTTAACATTTATTGTTTTTGGGATCAAATCAAGTTATAAAGTTAGATCCATGTCCAAGGAACCTATATCTAAAATTTCAAGTGTTTAGACCCAAAAATTGGCGGAGGAGTTTGGTAGAGTTCTCAAAGGTCATATCGTTGAACTTTGACTCCTTAACAGACAAATTTCTGACCGAAAACAGATTACAAAGATTTTCTCAAATCTCACTACCCTGTATATCAAATTTTGAGTCTGTAGACTGAAAATTAACAGAGTTATTGCGTAGGGAAATGTACACATACAGACAGACAGACACTTTCACTTTTATAGATATACCAGCATGGGTGCCCGGCGTTGCCCGGGTGTTTGGAGATGTATGCTAAAAAAAAACGGTCAATTTTTAAAAACTTTGACATCTATTATGACCCCTTAAAATTTATTATTTTAGCCTAGAATTGAGTTATTAAGTTAGATCCATGTCCAAAGAATCTATATCTAAAATTTCAAGTGTTTAGATCCAAACTTGTCGGTGGAGTTTGGTAGAGTTCTCAAAGGTCAAATCCTTGACTTTGACCCCTTGACAGCCAAATTTCTGGCCGAAAACCAATCACATAGATTTTCCCAAATCTCAGTACCCTGTATATCAAATTTCGAGTCTGTAGACTGAAAATTAACAGAGTTATTGCGAAGGAAAATGTACACAGGCACACAGACAGAGACAGACACACAGACAGACAGACACACAGACACGTTCACTTTTATAGATATATAGATAGACTAGCATTTCAGCCCGGCTTTGCTCAGGCCCTATATACTGTTCATAACTTTATGTGCATATGTATATATTAAAAAGTGTGCATATATATTGTATTGCCCTTCTATATAATAGACTTCCTAAACTACCATAGAGAAAGGTTGGTAAGGACCGCAGAGATCTTTTTTAAAACTTTGACTCAATGTTGACCTTTAGCATTTATTGTTTTGGGCTAAAATCAAATTAAAGTGTTTGACCCATTTCCAAGTAACCTACATCTAAAATTTCAAGTGTTTAGACCCAAAATTGACAGGAGTGTTTGGTAGAATCTACAAAGTTCAACTCTTTCAACTTTGACCTCTTGACATCGAAACATTCGCCCAAAAACTGATTAAAAAGCTTGCATGTCTGAGTACCCTTTATGTATAATTTCAAATGTTTAGACCTAAAATTGGCTTAATAGTTTGCTAGAGACCGCAAATGTAAAAAAAAAAAAATTAACTTTGTCACCTTGGTAGCCAAATTTTCAGCCAAAAATCGATTTAAAAGCTTGCCCTGTGTCTGAATACGCTTTATGTAAAATTTCAAATGCTTAGACCAAAAATTGGCTGACTTATTTGTTAGAGACCGCATAGATAGATAGATAGATAGATAGATAGATAGATAGATTATTATTATTATTATTATTATTATTATTATTACTACTACTACTACTACTATTACTACTACTACTACTACTAACAGGATTTGTTAACCAGTGTTTACCGGTAGAAGCGTGAAACCCCCTCGTAAAAATTTTAACTATGGTTGTTGTTGAATGTGGCCACTGCCATCCCTGGAAAATTGCGGATACTGGCGGCCGTGGCTGAAATGAAATAATCTGGCTTCCATTGACGATTAGTGCTGGTTTGGGGCGACAACCTGCAGGTACTGTTTGAATCTAAAAAAGCAATTAAGGGAATGCGTAAATCACTATAAATCTTTTGTTAGAGCTCACCGTATTAAATTGTGTCAGGGTTCCTGTAGTATTAAATTAACTTTCAGTTTTACGTATCTTTTTTTTATTTAAATGCGTAAGTCAGTATGAATTTTTAAAAAAAAAATACGAAAACTGGTCCATTAGAATAGTAATAGAAAGTAAAAACAGAATTTTTCGAGTTAGGGACCGTCACTATATTAACTCTTTAGAGTAATCGAAATCAGTTTCTATTTGTTGTTCAAGTCTTCCTCTTTTTTGCAAATCTTCCACGAATAGTAATAAATTAAATTTCAGTCTTAAGTCACCTTTTTTGAACACAACAATAAAAAAAACACCTTCTCCACGTAAAGAATTGGGGTTTTAAATAATACCGCAATAATTCCATCATGGTAACATTCATGCATAAGAAAAAAAAATAAAATTAACATCAGTGCAGTCTCGATAATCGGCCAGAAAAAAAATTAAATACAATATTCCACAAGAAGTAAAAGTCGTAAAAAACAACTATATAACAAATAAGTGTTACCGTAGTCAATAAAATTTACTTTAAAACCTACCCGCATAATATTTTTGTGTTTTAACTTATTTATAGGCGTTTATTCTGTTCTAAAATGAAAGTTTGGACATGATAAGTAACAGCTGTAATCGGTGAATGATATAAAACTAAATCAGTCGTTCACAGGAATAGGAAATGCAAAAACACAACAAATTAATATAGCATCCTGTAAGGGTCGATAATCGCTCAAACTTATTATTATTATTATTATTATTATTATTATTATTATTATTATTATTATTATTATTATTATTTATGTAAATGCAGTAATATCTTGCTACGATGTGCAGACCGTTTTAATTATATTTGATCTCATCAGGCAAGAAGAATTAAAATACAAAAATTAAAAAGGTTCAAGACCATTTTCACATTTTGAGGAGAGAAAATGTGCCATGACTGGCGTGAAGCAAAGTTAAAGTTCTTATGGATTTAAATTAATTACAAAAATCAAATTTCCGTTAAAGAAAGGGGGTTAAAAGGATAGTTTTAGGGAAAAGATAGAGAGGGTGATCAGAAGGGAGGAGTAATATAAAGATATAGAGGAGAAGGAGGAAAAAAGGAGAAGGGGGTGAAAACAGTTGGCATGTTACTAACGAAGTTGTCAGACGACGATATAAACACTATTATAATTCAAGTCATTTAAACGGGTTTCAACTATAGAAAAAAAAGTTTAACTAAATTGGATCATATTGTCTATCAATAAAACGCGATGTTTTTCGTTCAATGATTTATTTAATGTTATTCTTATTTTTTAATTATATCTTTTGTTTTGAAACTAACGTTGACTTTGTTCAGTTATATCAGATTGGATATTTATTTATTTAATCTATATCTTAATAAGTTAGAATATTTAAGCTTATCAAATAGTAGTTATTTTAGCTTTTATTTTATTTCCATATATACACACATATATATATATATATACATACAAACACACACACATATAGACATGCACACAAATACACATGTATACAGGTATACCCACACATACATACGCATATAAGCTTATGTACATATATAGATTGTGTTTTAAATTTTTATTAATTTATATGAGTTAATATATATAATTAATATTAATTTATATAATTTAATATATATAATTAATATAATTAATTTATATGAGTTAATATATATAATTAATATAATTAATTTATATGAATTAATATATATAATTAATATAATTAATTTATATAAGTGAATATATATAATTAATATAATTAATTTATATGAGTTAATATATATAATTAATATAATTAATTTATATAAGTTAATAAATATAATTAATATAATTAAGTTATATGAGTTAATATATATAATTAATATAATGGATGTATATAAGTTAATATATATAATTAATATAATTAATTTATATAAGTTAATATATATAATTAATATAATTAATTTATATAAGTTAATATATATAATTAATATAATTAATTTATATGAGTTAATATATATAATTAATATAATTAATTTATATAAGTTAATACATATAATTAATATAATTAATTTATATAAGTATTAATGTATTTATTATTATTTTGTATACATTGTTTTTTTATTGTGAGTCATAATTATTATTATTTATTTATTTCATTTCTTTTATTTTTTAATTAAAACTTATTAATTTTTTATTTAAGTTTTTGTATATAATCTAATTTTCGAGGGATTTTCCAAAAAATTTTAAAATTCACCTACCGTCACTTTCAATTTCTATAGTTTGATAGTTTTTTTACAAAATTATATAGTGTATTTTTAGGAACTTAATTTATCCTTATAAAGACGTCATTTCGTCTTCTTATTTTTATTATTAGCACTATCAACATCCTTTGTTGAAATTCATTAATTCTTATTTTTTTATCTCTCTTCCTGAAATATTGGAAGTTTTTTAATCGTTAAAACTATATAAAAAAAGAACTTATTTAATTTTTATATTTTTTATCATTCGTTTGAAAACTATTTAGTCAGTAAGTCATTTAATCACTTGCAATCAATGCATCAACTTGCTCTCTCGAATTCACAATAGTCCTGTTAATTTAAGGAATCGGAGATTTAAAAACAAAACAGTATATTAAATCATGGCTCCCCAGCAGTGTTGGTCAAACACTACCTCGCTTAATCACAAGAACAAAAAATGTTCCAGATATTAGATCTACTTGCATACTCATAATGAATTTTGCTAATCTATTCATGGTATAAAAATATCTTCCTTACCTGTGAGATTCGTCTCTGTTTCCAAATTCGAAGTGGATATATATTTTTAATTTACCAGTGTTGTCTATATATATATATATATATATATATATATATATATATATATATATATATATATATATATACCAGTGTTGTCTATACATGTATATACATGTATACAGTGATATATATTTTTGATTTACCAGTGTTGTATTTATAGATTAGGATTAATCCATTTTACTTCATATCACCCCTCCTATGATTAGTACTTTATATATTTGCATTCTTTATATATATTATATATATTATATATATATACATATATAGTACTTTATATATTTACATTCTTATTTATTTAAAATATATAAAAGTTAATATATACATGCATCTATATATGTATATATATATATACATATCTGTGTATATATATAAATGTTTATATATATATATATGTGTGTATATATAAATGTTTATATGTATATGTGTATATATATAAATGTTTATATATATATATATATATATATATATATAAATGTTTATATGTATATATGTGTATATATATAAATGTTTATATATATATATATAAATGTTTATATATATATATATATATATATATATATATATATATATATATATATATATATACCCGTTCACATACACCTTTCACGATAAAGCTAGAACCCAGAATTAGATAGAATCGAGCAACTGCATCGACAACGGATAACGCCAGACCCAAAGTGAGTTTCGATATACTGCATCTCATCAGTGACGTGCTCCGACATAGGCGCGAACCCAGGTCGTCGTACGCATGAAGTGTGCGATACTGACGACCTAACTGGGTTCGCACGTATGTCGGAGCACGTCACTGATGAGATGCAGTATATCGAAACCCACTTTGGGTCTGGCGTTGTCCGTTGTCGATGCAATTGCTCGATTCTATCTAATTCTGAGTTCTAGCTTTATCGTGAAAGGTGTATGTGAACGGGTATTTATATATCTATCTATAATCTCCTCTTAATGTCTAATATATATATATATATACATATATATATATATATATATATATATATATATATATATATATATATATATATATATATATATATATATATATATATATATAATAGATTTTGTACATTACAAATATAGTTTTGGATTTCCTCTAATATATTTTGGTTAATTTTATACGATTAAGAATCATCAGGATAACGAACAAATGCTTTATTTAATGTTTAATTATCTTAATTACTAAGCTAGAAACTGGCGGGTGTAAAATCTATTAATTTTAAAGTAACGCGAGCTATTCTCAAAAACTCTGACGTAATGGTTCCATAAAACATATAAATTTGGCAGCTACTATCTTTATGCGGCATACAAACTATTTGAAAGGGGAAAGAGTTTCTTTTATCAAATATTTTATAAAGAAAAATTCCATCCTCAATTTTTATATCTAAATCCAGAAATGTAGCTTGTTGTCCTCTATTACTATTAGGTTAATGATATATATATATATATATATATATATATATATATATATATATATATATATATATATATATATATATATATTAAGTTCTAACTCTTTTAGATATATAAATGTTTTTTTTTCTAATTCCTCATTATCATTTATACATATAAGATCATCAATAAATCTCATACAACGATGAAAATTATGATTTGTATATATATATATATATATATATATATATATATATATATATTAAGTTCTAACTCTTTTAGATATATAAATGTTTTTTTTTCTAATTCCTCATTATCATTTATACATATAAGATCATCAATAAATCTCATACAACGATGAAAATTATGATTTGTATATATATATATATATATATATATATATATAATTTTTTATTTGTTATGATATTTCAGTTGAATTAAAGTCGATCAATTTAGCTCTTCTGCATAGATCATCGTATAACGATTAGATCACTGTCTGACTGACATAAATGAACATTTAAAATTAAGATGTTTAAATTCAACGTTATTTCACGCGGTTAATGGTAGTCGAATTGATTAGGTCTCCGCTAATCGAGCCAGAGATGTCTCGTGTTGCGGGGTTCAAATCGTTCGACTGGTATTAATCGTTACACCCTGCACCGAAGATTCCCGAAAGGATGAAGCACTAGTGTCTGTAGGTATTTAATTATTATAGTAAAAAATGATTATATATATATATATATATATATATATATATATATATATATATATATATATATATATATATATATATATATATATCATTAACCTAATAGTAAACGAGAGTTATAAACATAATTTCAATGTATGGAGGATCTGTGGTGAACTGAATAGGAATGGTATAATGATAAGGCAGGTTGATGTCCGCAAGGTGAATAGTTTTAAAAGGAGGGAAATAAAATTCCAAATTTGATAATTACGTAATTTTAATGTTATTTTTTACAGTAAACCGAATACCTTTTTCTATATATGATTCCAACGCTATATCATATTGTGGAAAAGACGTAGCAGGTTGGAAAGAAATAATCTCGTTTTTTGTCCAACACATGTATCCCATCTCAAACATTTACATTACGTCATTTTTAATTCTTGACAATAATTTCTCATCATCTTCTACGACTTCTGACCAACGATCAATTAGATTCTTGAATTTATTTGATTTTTGAGAGAAAAACAAGTTCAAGTTATTTTTTTTTTAATTGGCCGTCATTTTCATAAATTTTATTGCTGACGTGATTCTGCAAGAACCGGAAAAGATAGTAGTAGGATGGGGCAATATTAGGTGAATAAGGCGGATGAGGCAAAACGTTTTAATTGAAACTCATTCTTGAGTGACTCTTGTTGTGTGAGGTCTCTTCGCACCATCATGCTGAATTATCTCCCCTATTTCCAGACTATATGAACTCTTTCAGGTACTATGAATGGAGTTATGACTAAGTGTTGTGACATTCATTGGTCGCCAGCCATAGCCAGAATATCGGACGCAGACGTCTTTTATACTATTTCCATCTCAAGCATTTACATTACTATATACTCAAGTTTATGTAAATACAAATTTGACCAAAATGGTGCATGATCTAAAACCATTGGAATACCTATAGTTTGGAGTAATATTTTATTTCCTATTTGAAAATAACATTCTTTAACAAGATGACTTATAAGTATTTCTTAAATACCTTTTGAAACACTAGTTTTGCTGTTTTTATTTTTACACCAAAAAGCTTTAGAGTTTGAAAAGTCTATATATTTACCTTTACCACCTTCAAAAGCTACATTTACAGTATTGTTTAACTCTTTTATACGATTTTCGTGTGTAATTTTAGTATATAGCGTACTAA
This sequence comes from Euprymna scolopes, assembly GCF_053919585.1. NCBI lineage: Eukaryota > Metazoa > Mollusca > Cephalopoda > Sepiida > Sepiolidae > Euprymna > Euprymna scolopes. Next base: position 26,748,425 of record NC_136493.1, read on the forward strand.
AATCATAAGTTGCTATAGATTTTGCTTTTATTCTGAAATTTATGTTATTTAAATTTTCTTTTACTGGTTGTGAATTATTTACTTCTCAAAATAGATTCATATTACTATAGAATTTTCTTTTCTGGTGGAAATTATTTATTTGAATAATTTCTTTTCTGGTGGAAATTATTTATTTAATTTATAATTAATTTAAACACTTTAGATATAGCTTTACTTAAGGGTTTGATAATGCACGTCTTTGAATCTACAATAAACCTAGAGCTAATTGGATTTTTGTGCATTTTAAGTATCAGTAAATACATAGAAGTTTGTTTGGGGAGTGTTCTTCTTACTTTAATCCTATTCTTTCACTAATAATGATATTATTCAGAATACTGCTATCTAAATTAATATTGCTTACTTTATACGTATCTGAAACTTTACCTATAATTCCATACTTCTAACAATAAACGTTGAATGTAAAATTTTTTACATATGACAGCTATATTATTTGTCGCTTCATCAATGGGAACTATCGTTAACTTATCTTGAAGTATTTAAGTTCCTTAAGTATTTCTGAATTTTTAAGAAGAGGATTAGTTCTTTAGAGTATTTAATTTTTTTATACGTTCAACCTTTTTATTTACGAATTCAAGTATACTATTTTTCCATGCATCAAACGTAGTCTGTAATAATTTATATTTATTTACCATACACATAATAAAACTCTCTTATGCTTTAGTTACTTCTTTAACGCATTTAATGTAATTAAGGCTTTTAGGTTCTCTATAATTTGGACCTTTACTAAGGAGTTTTCTTAATTAAGAATTTTTACTATCTTTAGATTACCTGTAATTACATGTTTTATCTCATTATTACAGAAAGGAGAGGAATTACATCCACATTCTGGAATATTTATAATATTATCATTTATATTTATATGTTCTACCGTTTTTACGTATGGTTGACGCTAATTTATATGTAACTATTGGTTGTTGTTGCTCTTTTTGTTGTAGCTTATTCGGTAGTAATTGTATTTTTTTTTTTTTTACTATTTAGTATTTTAGATAAATTTATATCATCGAAACCTCTATTTTCATATAAAACTACACATACATTTCTAGGTTTATTTTTATACCTTCCACAGGTGGCTTATATAATTTAGTACTTTTTTTTACACAGGCTTCACCACATTATCAAGGCCAAGAGGTGACTTGAGGATAAGGGTTAAAGAGTGTACAATCGAAATTGGACAATATATTTATCATTAGTAATGGAAATTCGGTAAATTTGTTAACTTATATGGAACGGTTCATCAAGAATTTGTTTAATTTATCGATTATATCCAGAATATATTCGTACCATTGAATGAAATAGCCTTTCCTGTATATCGTATTCAGTTGTAATAGTATTTTAGATGCTATTTCTTTCAAAACTTTTTTTTTGTTTGATTACGGAGTTTTCTAATATAATTGAAAGATTCAGAAATTTTGGTAATTATAATATCTTTAGTTTTTTAAGGAATAGCTGATTGCCTATTGTTTCTATTAATATACGTTCTATCTCTAATACCTAATATATATATATATATATATATATATATATATATATATATATATATATATATATATATATATATATTAGCTTTCTTTCGCATTTTTACTATTAGCGTGACCATCGTCATAGATGGCCTGTCAGCTGAAAAATTACGTCATCGCCATAGGTCCTAGCGAGCAAGATAAGTGGAACACAGACTGTCGATAATGAGCAGACATTTTTTTTTTACAGAAAGCGTTAGAAAACTTCAAAATTGGATTAAAAAAGATAAACATGATACTTTGTACTGAATCTCATCCAATATTAATAATAAAATATCAATAATAAAAAACGAATTGAAAGGGAGAAAAGTTGTTAAAAAGTTTAAGAAGAAAAGGAATACGATTTGATTTGTATGTAACTGAAGTTTATTTAATAGAAATAAATAAAAATTAACAATAAATATTTTTAAATCCAAAAAACAATATTTTAAAAATCAAAACAGAAAAGCAAACGATAAATTAGTTTAACTGAAAATACGAAGAATAAATTAGTTTAACTGAAATACGAAAAATAAATTAGTTTAACTGAAATACGAACAATAAATTAGTTTAACTGAATAACGAACAATAAGTTTTACTGAATAACAAACAATAAGTTAAAAATTAAATTCAAACAAATGTTAGTATAAACAAAGTTACTAAGGCAGAAATATTTCAACCATTGAATATTAAAACTTTTCAAAAATCTATTGTAGAAATTAATTAAAAGTTTGAATTTTTCTTTTTCTGATATTTTTTTTACTAATATTGTCATTCTCTTTGCGACAAAAATTGTTTATAAGGGAATTCGATGAACTCCATATCAGCATTTTTAAAAATTTGCTGAATAGTGTGACCCTCATCACAAGAGTCAACATGAAATAATCGATTTTGATCAACCAAAATATTTAAAGTTATGTACATGGCTAATTTTCTCTGATGAATCGAATGTAAAAAAGAATCGTATTTTGTAAGTTTGTTTATAGCTATATAATTATATAAGACAAAATTATTAGTTATATCATTTGGGTATAGCAGAGAACCTCTGTTAATACCCTGAAAGTAGCTGTTTAATTCAGCTATTTCTTCAACAGCCTCTCTCCCGGATATTAAAATTTTTGCAGCTATTGCATTTCAGTTTTTTGAAAACTGCATGACAGCAATAACCTGCTAAGTATAATATAACAGGAAGTACTTCCTTGCATTGATTAACATCATCTTCTGTTACATCTATGTTAAATTTATAAACATGTAACTCTTCCTCCCTTGTCATTTCATCCCAGTTAGTTTCTTTTAAATTTTCAATTCAATAGTTCGATTATTAATTGGTAAGCTCAATTTTAAAACTGACAACATTTAACAATGTGTTAAAATTTGCTGAATAGTGTGACCCTCATCACAAGAGTCAACATGAAATAATCAATTTTGATCAGCCAAAATATTTAAAGTTATGTACATGGCTAATTTTCTCTGATGAATCGAATGTAAAAAAGAATCGTATTTTGTAAGTTTGTTTACAGCTATATAATTATATAAGACAAAATTATTAGTTATATCATTTGGGTATAGCAGAACCTCTGTTAATATCCTGAAAGTAGCTGTTTAATTCAGCTATTTCTTCAACTGCCTCTCTCCCGGATATTAAATTTTTGCAGCTATTGCATTTCAGTTTTTTGAAAACTGCATGACAGCAATAACCTGCTAAGTATAATATAACAGGAAGTACTTCCTTGCATTGATTAACATCATCTTCTGTTACATCTATGTTAAATTTATAAACATGTAACTCTTGCTCCCTTGTCATTTCATCCCAGTTAGTCTCTCTTAAATTTTCAATTCAATAGTTCGATTATTAATTGGTAAGCTCAATTTTAAACCTGACAACATTCTGAGTTTTTTTTCACATTCATACACCTGACGTATCGATATATTATACTGATCTCCACTAAGTTGTCGATACTGGCCAAACCTTACCTCAAGGTTATCTATCTGAAACTGAATATACACCATGTTCAGTAAATTTATACAATATTTAGTCAATTCTAAAATTGCGTAAGTAGTCTGGTGCAAAGCAGTATATGTTTCCTTTGTTAACTTACCAGTTCTTCCAGGAATGCTATTCCAAGTTTCTAACCAGTCACAGAACACATTTAGGAAACTATAATTATCACTATTTAATGTAAGTGGATTAGTATATTTATTACGAAGTCGACAACCTTTATATGGTGTTTTCACATTCAGTATTGTCCATCAAATATAAAATATTTGAATGTATTCTGCAATTTCTGCATAATTTGCCAAGCATTCCTGTTTTCCTAAGGTTAGCAAACCTTGAATATTATATTCGTTAAAAATTTGCCAAACCAAATTAGCATTTTGCCTTTCAAAAGTAGTCGGAGAAAGAGCTTTTGAAGTCAACTTATAGTTATATTTCACAAGTTATTGAGATTCTAGGGCATAAAGTTTATGTAAACTAGAAAATGGAGCACTTTGGATGTTATCTAATTCATGATTTCCATTATAACAAAACTTTGGGAACATCATACATTTACGTTCATCTTTTTGGCCAACCAATTGTTTCTAATGCATTTTAATATATGCACTGAGTCGAATAAGAAGAAAAGAGGGCTAGACGTTCTAACTGGATGGGGATATACAATTGAAAGTGTTGATGGGCTACAAAAGAAAGACATACCTTTTTTATTTATTGCATTATTATGTTATAACAGATAATACCTTAAACCCTATATCTTCTAAGCCAATTATTACACGTTTAATTATGTCAAATAAGTTCTCAGCTAGAAGACATTTAGTTTGTATAACATGCACAACATCCTTATATTGTGAGAATACACTGCTAAGCATAAAAGCAAATGCACTTGTGGCAGGTTCATTGCTGTTGTTAGTTAAGCCAACAATATTACCACCTTTATAATCAAGATAAGGTTTGAGATGTATTTCATCAACAAAGATACTGTGATGTCATTCTGCATTAGTAACTTGAATTTACTTTTAATATACATGAGAAAATTGTTATCGTGTTGTTCAATGACAGGATTCATAGAAGTTGATAAGGTTAATCTTCGAATGGTTGAATAGCATGGTAAAATTACATTTTTGTGTCTCTTAACAGTCTGTACCCTCTAGGGGAGCAGTTATATAATAAGGAAGAAAATACCATCATTTCACTCGAATAATTAACCTTATTCATTGTCATTATGTTAATTTGTTCATATATGAACTTAATGGCATTAAAATATTTAAATGATTCATCTTGCACTAATAGCAAAAATGATAAGATTAATTTTAATAAAGAACTTATATTAGAAGTTTTCATTTCCTGTTCTTTGATGTCCATTTTTTCATGTTTTCCATCAAAATCTGCAGAGTATTTTTCTCTGTTACATGTTTCGGAATTCTATACTCCCCTATAGGACTCATTTCTACATCACTACAGAATACTCTAATGGCCAAGTCCGGTTCAATCACCATAGACATTTTTATTTTGGGGCATGGGCATCTCTTTATATGGCATATAATGATGGTAATAGAAGTCCAATAATTTTTATCTATAAACGTTAATTTTTTTTCTAAATCATCAATATTATGGAAAGTTTTACGTTTCCGTAACTCTAACTCGTCAGCAACACTTTCACATAATGCACGCTTAAGAGCAGAATTTTCTAAACGCATTTTCTTTGCGTTAGGAGACTCTCTAAAAGTGGTTGATGACGATAAATAGGAGGGACAGTTTGGTAATATTCGAGGAATAACACCATCCTTAAGATAGGGATTCTTTAATTTAACACTAATTGTCTTTCCAGTCCTTTCATCAAATGCTGATGCCTCTCGCTGTATGTCTTCAGGTTTAAAATGAAGTTCACATACCTAAAGAAATAATTTAAAAGAAAATCGTACCATGTTTGACTTAATACAAAAAAAAAAAAGAAAATTACATGACAAAAAAAAGATAAAATAAAAAAAATAAGGTAAATGTGCAGAATTAGTCCACCCTCGAAAAATCTTTTTGATTTTCCACTTTTATAGGTTTTCGGGAGCGCTGAAAACGAAAATAACGTTTAAAATTACGGCAAACTAGTAGTTTCCAAGATATAAAGAGATGTTGGTTAAAAAAAAGGGGGGTGATAATTTAACTTAAAACGACCACCCACTTTATGGCCAATTTTTTTTTTACATGGGCAACGAGCAATTTTTTTTTAATTACATTTTCGCCTCAAACAAGGCGAAGTGCCTCTTTGATGTAGGAATGAACACAACTAAACGTAAAATGAGCACCTACAGTTGACCCCCTCTCCCTGAAAAATATTTTGCTTACTCTTTTTGAAAGAGGGTGCTCATTTTACGTTAAACTGTGTTCATTGTACGTTGACTCCCAACCCCCAACATAAAGGTGGCCATGCTCATTTTTCTTCGCTTTTATTTGTTAAAAAGAAAGCGTCCTAAAAAATCCGATGGCCATAAAGTGGGTGCTCATTTTAGGTTAAATTTTTATAGAAAAGTTATCCCCCATTTATTAAAACTAACATTTTTTCATATCTTGGAAACTACTTGTTTGCCGTAATTTTAAACGTTATTTTCGTTTACAGCGCCACTAGCAGTATCAGAATTTTGGGGGAATTTTTGACAACCCTAACACAAAACTGCGAATAACATATACAAAACTCGTAATTTCTCCGTTTAAAGTGGGTTGTTTATTTTCTTTATGGAATATACTTCCAACATAAACTATTGAAATTGTTTAAAATAATAATAGAAATATTATTTTTTTTATTGCCGGTATTTTGTAAAAACTTTTTTTTAAAATAAAAAATAATATTTCTATTATTATTTTAAACAATTTTAATAGTTTATTTAGGATGTTTATTCTCCAAAATTCTGACACCTACAGGGCCACGACATTTGCCACAAATAATTATTAATAAGCTTCTGGGATAACAAAAACGGTCATAAACTTTTTAAAAAAAGTTTAATCTATTTCACGCTGATATAAATATTGCACAATAAAATAGGTAAACTAAAAAGATAAATGATTTTTCTTATTTAGAATTATTTAAACAAGGATTTACGTTTTTACGATATCGCTTTTATTAAATTGTTAGGTGAAAGTACATAATATTTTCACCATACTCCCCATTTTAAATAAGTTTCTAAATAATAATTTATTATTTCAGCACATAACTTAAATTACATGTAAAATTCATTTTTTATATACATACTTTCATTTTTATTTTAAAATACGTTCTAAAAAATAAATAAATAAAAAAGGCGCGTTTTTTTTTGTTTTTTTTTTTAATATCTCAAACATTTTAACACTTACTTTGCTATATTTAGATGGAGTAAAATCCTTTCTTTTTATTGCATTAATCTACTAGTAAATAATTTCCTTTTTGGGGGGAAATGGAAACACGGTAACTTTTGGTCCATTTTCGTTGTTACCTCGGCATTTTGGAACTATACATCTCGACGGCATGTTTAAATTTAAATTTATTTAACCCTCCAAACCTTTAAACCAACTTCCGGTTTAACCATGAGACACGTGACCAAATTTCAACAGACTGATGTTCATGACGTCACCAGACTAAATTATAGTCGTCGCTAGGCCATCATATTACGGTAGCCACGCTAATAGTCACTGTTACTTGAACGTAAATATATTAGAATAGCATCTATTGCTCGGATCATATAAAATTAAATCGACATGACATAATGCAACATCTTAATTTTAAAAATTTTCTCTCTCCCATCCCTCTCAAGCAGTCTCCTTTCCTCCTTTTCCATCTCCCCTTTTTTATCGTCTTTCCCCGTAACCCTCTCTTCATCTTTCGCCTAACTCATTCATCTCTTCTTTTCCTGTGCTGAAAAAAAATGTCATTCAGCCTATCACTTTTATGGTTCATTGGCCTTTTGGCTAAGATCCGGAATTTTAGTGATCAAAGTGTACTATCCCTGTATATATTTATGACTAGAGCTGTGACAACAGCCTATTCTTTTCATTCTTTTTTACTCTCAAGTATATATCCGACACAATAAGACACAGTAAATCAACTGAGAACCACATCATTCTATATAAAAACATATAAGATATTAACGGATATATACTCAATAGTCAAAACAATGAAAAGAATATGCTGTTTTCACAGTCCTGTTTATGACTCAATAAAACTTAAGGTATGTCCAAGTCAGATTAGACGTAGTTTGCAGATTATTAATAATACCACCTGTTGATTAATGCGATCTCTGACTTCCTGGGTGGTAATTTGATCGTTCCATTTAATCCCGAGAATCTTTCGGAGGCGCTTAGAATCAAACACATCGAATTTCTTTTCTTGTCTGATTTTGGAGGTTACCTTTTATATAGCAGCGTGGACAAGATGTTCTGCCTCTCAGACAGGATTTAAAAAATATCCAATCTGATGTGTCCTGCACTATCAACTCCTGTTCCATCGCCGCAGTGTTGTATCCTTGTGCCTATTTTTCAAGTACTTTAATGGAATTTGCTCTGATGAACTCGTAACACTTGTATCCCCTCGATATACAAGAAAAACTTACAGGAAAACTCCATCTTTTTATTGTATAATTCAAATTTTGCGAGTCCGGCCTTTTTTTTTTTTTTTTTTTTTTTTTTTTTGGACTCTTTGGACTCTTTGGACTTCAAAAATTGATTTTTGATTCTTTTTTTCAAAGCGTAACGTACAGACTTACTAAGGAAGGAACAAGCAGAATATTGTATAGATGTTACCGTTCTTATCAACTATGGCTGTCCATTAACCAAACTTCGAACGACTAACGTTTTTACAAATACAGCGGAATCGTTATATTTGGAAATATCAGCTCGCATAATTTGTTTTGCATTTTTATTTTCTAAATATTGTAACAAGATGATCTCTAGAGCAAGTAAAATAATATTAATCGTGAATAAGAGGTAATGAACAAATATATTTTGATAAAGCCGATATTTTTTTCTGGGTAGCGCAAAACAGTAGATTTTTGGACAGAAAAACTAATATCACGCAGCGTATATGAGTTTATTAACATAATACTGCTAGGAAATATTAAATTATAGTGAAGAACGCGTTGATTGATTTCGAATACGATATTTTGAGTTTTGAAAATAAACAAAAATGATTTGTGGGCTAGTTCAGATATGCACAAAAAATAAATAGGCATAAAGGCGGACAAAGATTGTTTCGCTACCGATCTTGAACGCGTGGTACAATTGGGAAAAGATAGCTATTTACCTTTAAATGCAGCCAAAACCAATATTCTATCTTTTCACAACCAGTGCTCTGATCCCTACTTGGCCTTAATTGCAATGAATGGTTCTCGTCTGGAAAAAATACTCTGCTTTGGATTGACCTTCGCTCTGGCCTAAAATGGTATCTTTACATTAGATCCGTTGTCAAGGTCGCTGGAAAACATGTTGTATCATCCTACTGCTCCAGAAGGTATCTCACTCCCGACGCAATTCTCTACATGTATAACAGTCAAATACATCCTAAGATGGAGTACTGTTACCGCATCTGAACACGAGTTGCTTAGAATGCTTTTTCCTGCCTTGGTAGAGTAAAAAAATCGGCTTCGAAATCTAGTGGTCGAGGATATTTTCGCCTCCCTACTTTCTCTTTATCAGAAGAGACGTTGCAAATCTATCTCTTACGGCAGGTGCTCGACTGAGCTTCTTTCTCCTTGTAAAACATTCGCAAAAAAACACTCTTCTAACTACAACAACTGTCAATAATTTACCTTAATCTTTATCTGTACCAAAAATTAAATTAAAATTCCATGAGAATTCCATTCTAAATGAAAATTCCATTTTTTCCTAGAAGTACCCGTTTGTGGAATATAATGCCGCGGGGCTGCTTCTTAGCTGACTATAACATGCTCGTTTTCAAGTCTAATGTAACGAAGTTCTTGTTGAACCATTCTCTTAAATAATCAAACCCTACCCAAGTTCTACCATTACCGGTCATAACGTTTCAGAATCACCGACTACCTGACACTCCTTATCCTTAAGGAGCATTTGAGCCTTCATATTCGGTGACCCGCCCCTAGTAAAGAAAACAAAAACAAAACACAAATAGATTGGGAATGAGAGAATTCAGAGGGGATTTAGTGAACAGCGACAATGTATTCGGCGCTAGATCTCATTAGGAAGAGTATAAGAAGATATTGTAACGTTAAAATGAAGTAGGCGATGAAATTCCTTTTATGTTTTTTTACTCTTTAATTTTATACAAGTTTGTAATATTGTAACGTTAAAATGAAGTAGGCGATGAAATGCCTTTTATGTTTTTTTTTTACTCTTTAATTTTATACAAGTTTGTAATATTGTAACGTTAAAATGAAGTAGGCGATGAAATGCCTTTTATGTTTTTTTTTACTCTTTAATTTTATACAAGTTTGTAATATTGTAACGTTAAAATGAAGTAGGCGATGAAATTCCTTTTATGTTTTTTTACTCTTTAATTTTATACAAGTTTGTAATATTGTAACGTTAAAATGAAGTAGGCGATGAAATGCCTTTTATGTTTTTTTTTACTCTTTAATTTTATACAAGTTTGTAATATTGTAACGTTAAAATGAAGTAGGCGATGAAATGCCTTTTATGTTTTTTTTTACTCTTTAATTTTATACAAGTTTGTAATATTGTAACGTTAAAATGAAGTAGGCGATGAAATTCCTTTTATGTTTTTTTACTCTTTAATTTTATACAAGTTTGTAATATTGTAACGTTAAAATGAAGTAGGCGATGAAATGCCTTTTATGTTTTTTTTTACTCTTTAATTTTATACAAGTTTGTAATATTGTAACGTTAAAATGAAGTAGGCGATGAAATGCCTTTTATGTTTTTTTTTACTCTTTAATTTTATACAAGTTTGTAATATTGTAACGTTAAAATAAAGTAAGCGATGAAATTCCTTTTATGTTTTTTGACTCTTTAATTTTATTCATGTTTGTAATATTGTAACGTCAAATAAAGCAAGTGATGAAATTCCTTTTATGTTTTTTGACTTTTTAATTTTATACCAGTTTGTAATATTGTAACGTCAAATAAAGCAAGTGATGAAATTCCTTTTATGTTTTTTGACTTTTTAATTTTATACCAGTTTGTAATATTGTAACGTCAAATAAAGCAAACGATGAAATGCCTTTTATGTTTTTTGACTCTTTAATTTTACACAAGTTTGTAATATTGTAACGTTAAAATAAAATAAGCGATAAAATTCCTTTTATGTTTTTGACTTTTTAATTTTATACCAGTTTGTAATATTGTAACGTCAAATAAAGCAAGTGATGAAATTCCTATTATGTTTTTTGACTTTTTAATTTTATTCATGTTTGTAATATTGTAACGTCAAATAAACGATGGAATTCCTTTTTTGTTTTCCGAGTCTTTAATTGTATACACGTTAGCTAGGGAATGATGCCTCTAGAAATATGGACAGAATTATCCAATTGAAGAGCAATAATTTGATTTGATCGATTAGGGTATTTGTTAAGTATTAAATTGATCGACCGTAGTCAAGAGAGACCGGAAGACTTCCTTTCCATTTGCTTTTCAATTGCAATACAAGCTATACCACAATCATATTGTGGTATAGCTTATATATTATGGTGTTGTTCCAATTTCCCTTATTTTTCACCTTTATAATGTTGAGTGTTTTGCAAGCATGCCTCAAATAATATTTTCTTCAGTTTTTGCTATGACTCGACCGAGAAGTGAACCACGTTCTACCGGCTCATTCTCAAACACTGCGATTCTTAATTTCACATCTCCAATGATGATTGTTTCTCTTAACCATGGTGGTGTCAAACAATAGTTAGCCTTCCTTAATTAACTTAAATTTTATGCATGTCGAATTCCTTAGGACATTAAATGATTGATCTTGCTGTTCTATCATCTATTCTTATTTTAAATTCCCCTTAAATGTTATTAGTATTTACTGGTATAGGATAAAGTGATCTACCCATTTCTGAGAATAATACTTTTACCCGGGAATAATAAATACATTTAAACGTCGTGGAGCAGCGATTAGTGGCAGTGACGGTTCCCGAATCATGACGTGTACTTCTATAACATAGTTTTGTTAATGCATTTTTTGTTAACTATACTATTCTTTGTCTTAATTATTACCGGGCTGCAAGGATAGAACACTGGCGACGAGCGATTCGAAACTACATTGCCACAATTTTGTTTCATAATCCTTAAAGGATATTCGCACACTTTCTAGATACACAATTCTTTCATATTATTCGGTTCTTTGCTAATATTTTAACTCTTAGCAAAGGAAGCTCTACGTTCTGTGGATCTGATTTGCCAAGTTATCTGGAGACCTACCGCAAGTTCTTTTACTGGAAAATTCTTCATTGAATGCTTGGTATACATTGCTTTTTGAACCGGCTCTGATGATATGGCCAAACCAGCGCAATCTTCTTTTCTTGATAACTTTGATGCTGTCATTTCGAAACTTAAACTTGTCTTTAATTTGGATTATCTTGCAGCGATCCAAATGGATTTTACCGACTTTTATGCTCAACTAGTCGTTTTCAAATACAGAAGCTGCACCCATCCTTTATCGTCCAAGTCTGAGAACTACATTTACTTTAGATTCAGTTTAACAAACCCTATGATCTTGTATCAGTCTTCCAGTCTTATTTCTTGATAATCTTGATTATATCATTTTGTAACTGAAGAATTTATTTAAGGTAGATTATCTTGCAGTTATCCAGAGGTGTTAAATAGTAAGGATACATGCTATTTAAATTCGCATTGGAAACATTGTCAGGTAGCATTGTCTCCTGTGGTGATACGAGTTAGAGAAAATTACATTATAGCAGGTAGGATAAGCGCGAAGAATGGAGATTTGGAGTTGGAAGTTTGAAGCCACAAAGCGCGATAAGAAATGATTCAAAATTCGATTATAAACGAAGGTCCTAGGCTACAGCAATCTATAACCGCGATATTTTTCTCTCCGTTACTAGCAGAAAAGATGGCAACGTCAACAGCTTAAGAAAATAATCTCTCCTGAAATTCGGGATGGTTTTCTTTTCTTTACGTTGTTATGGCAACTTTGATTCAAAGGCGAAATAACGCACCCTCACGTATATGTAGCCATCTGGCAAAAGACGACCTTGGATGAAGTGTCCTCAATTTCGGATGACTGCTGTGGTTTATCTTTGACGACATGAGATATGATTTAATTGTATTAAATGATTTATTGACTTGCATATAATAACAAGCATATATTTTGTAACAAAACATTAAACTCGCTCCCCTTGGAGGGGGGTGTAATGTAACAGCAACTCGCTTTTCATTAATCTATATGATTACCAATAATTTTATATTTTCCAACTTTTTTTAAGAAAACTAATCATTCGATTATTACTAATTATTTAACTAACAATTAATTAATCTCTTTCTTTGTCTCCCTATCATAAACCTTCCATTGGTTTTGCCAGATCAGGCTTCCTGGTCTCAAATGCATCATATTTTAATTGTTTTCTTCTTTTTCCCTTTGCAAAACCCAATCATGTCCTGCAGAACAATAAAACAAAAACAATTTTTCTCTACAAAACAACCAAACTAAAAACTATGAATAAATATTTGAAGATTTAAAGAACTTGAAGAATAAAAACTTTTTATCAAAATGATTGGATTCAATATTAAATAACGCGAAAAAGTTTTGATATGACGTAAAACAAAACAATTAAACCAAACACTATGAATAAATATTTGAAAATATTAAAAAAAAGTTTAAAGCTGAAGACTTTTATGAGAATTACTGACACCTAAAAGGGTTGATATGCCGTAAAACAAAACAACTAAACCACATGAATAAATATTTGAAGATATAAATAACTTGAGCTATATATATATATATATATATATATATATATATATATATATATTTTTTTTTTTTTTTTTTTTTTTTTTTCAAAATTACTGGATTTGGCATTAACTAACCTGAAAAGGCTTGACATGCCGTAAAACAAAACAATTAAATAACCAAAGCTAAATTCCGATCTGTCGTTTATCACCGGCGTCAAGAAAAAATGGAAAGATAGAAAAACGAGGTTCTTGGTCTTCGGACCAAGATCATTTTTAGTGGCCTTGTGCCTAATTTTTTGTGTATCACTGTTTTGTTGTCAACTTTTCACCGTAAATAAATAAACAAAAAAATATCACTCAAAGTGTAGTATCTGTTCTGATGATGCACTTAACTTTTTTTTCCTCGCTATTTTGGTCTCGGTTAATGGAAGAGAAATCCTTCATGATTGATACATTTTTTTTTATTTTTGTTACTAATCAGAGTGCCCCTTTTTGGGGAGTTGGTTTCCCCCAGATAAAAAGAAAACGACCTTGTCTAATTCTGCCCTCGTGGTGAGGTAAGTAAACAAAAAAAGAATGGAAAGAAATGAATTTCATTAAAGACGCATAAAATCCCATGCAATAAAATGAAAAAAAAAATCACTTAGTGTGAATATATTTTTCAGTAAAAAAAGGAAGTGTGGAAAAGACATTGTTTTTGTTGTGACAGTGTGTGTGAATGTGATATATATTTTCCTGTCGTTTTTATTCTTTGTTTTTCATAATTAATTAATATTCTTTTTGCTTCCCTTGTTTATCGCAAATTTTATACAGCGTCCATTTTTCTTTTCTGTCTATTTTCTTCTTTCTCATTTTTTAGTTTCATGCTTACTTTTGAAACGCATTCTCAACGCAAAGTTCCCTACCTTATAAATAGTTTTACTCATATTAACTCCAAACAAGGCTAATTGCCATTGAGACGTAAGTAATTTCTGTGAATCAGGAACCGTGCCTAGAGAGGTACTCAAAGTAGGGAGTTGAGCAGCGAGATGTTAGTTCAAATTACATTTAAATTTCTTAAGTAAAGGGTTTCGTGCGAAATTCTATGCAGATTTCCGAGTAGGACAGAAAGATTCGGGAGTTTAACAAGGCACACCTGAAGAAGGTCGAAGCTTACATCGATCGAAACGTTGTTAAATAACAGTCAAGATAAGACACTAGTCCGAAGAATCCAAATAATAAGACTAAACATATATGCATTCTTTTTTACAAAGGATTCACTATTTATTAAGGCCCAGAGGCCACTTGAGGATAGGCGTTAATAAGCGTACAGTGGGATAATGACGTTGTAATTGTTAGTAGTAGAAATTTGGTAAATTGGATAAAGGAGGCTCATCAAGAATTTGTTTATGTTGGACTTGAAGACGACCATATTATATATGTGCATTGTTTATTTTTTGTTCTTTTTTAGGGTGTTTTTTATTCCGTTTTTGTGTTTTTTGTTTATTTTTTGTTTGTTTCATTGTTTTTTGTTTTGCTTGTGTGTGTTTATATATATATATATATATATATATATATATATATATATATATATATATATATATGTATGTATAAAAAGAGTCTATGTATCTCCATCATTTCTGTGCAGATCTCCCGGTCGTATTTAAAAATAACAAAAAATATGGCGATGAATCTTCACAAATAAAAATAAAATTAACAAGAATATTAAAACACAATAAAGAACAAATAAAATTAACAAGAATATTAAAAGACAATAAAGAACAAATAAAATTAACAAGCACAGAAAACACTGACCTTCTTTGAGCATTTGATAATCATTTATTATGTTAAACTTTCAAATAATTTGAAACACACGATATATATATATATATATATATATATATATATATATATATATATATATATATATATATATATTGGTTTTTTTTGGGGGGGGGTTCTTTTTTTGTTTTTTGTTTTTTTATTGTCGTTGTTGTTTTTTTACATAAGAAAATTCATATTGGATATTATTTTAATAGAAACCGGAAATAAGACTGATGGTCCATTAAGGAATTGGTAGGAAAAAGAAAACATTGTAGAGGCAGCAAATTAAAATGTAAGAAATCACGTGACATTTGTGTGTGTTTAGAAATATTTCTATTAGAAACACGGCAGTCAGGACAAAGACGGAATTTTCTCCAAAAGTCTATTCAGCACCACAAGCGGATTGACTTCTGTTCCATCTGTTTCCGAATGTCCTCTCACCACTCTCACTTTAGCTCTTATTCTCTCTCTCTCTCTCTCTCTCTCTCTCTCTCTCTCTCTCTCTCTCTCTCTCTCTCCCTCTCCCTCTCTCTCTCTCTCTCTCTCTCGTTCATCGCTCGTTCTCTAAAAATACATCATGAACTCGTCGTAGCTAATTCTTCCGTCACGGTCTTTGTCCACTTCGGTGATAGCACTTTGGAAATTCATCGAATCGACGTCCATTCCAGCATTTCGCATGGCTTGCATCAATTCCTGTTTGGTAACGAACCCATCGTTATCACCATCCATTTTCTGGAAGGCGTTTTTCAGATCCATTTGGTTTCTGCAAAAAGAAAAAGAAAACCTTTGTAATAAAAAAGGATGTTCTATATTTTATTTCTCTTAGTTTATCTGTTTGAATGTTTATTTGTCTGTCCGTTGTACTTATTTTTAAAAACTACTGGAGCGATTTGGCTAAAATCTTGTATGGACCTTTGCTATGATGAGGTACAACGAACTACTTGTTATGGTATGCATTAAATGCACATATACGGATTAATAGGGATTTATATAGATTAGTCATCCCAATACCGCATTTACCCTAAAAGTTTTATCGAAAACTACAGAGACGATCTGGCTAAAATTTTATATGGACCTTTGTTATGATAAGATTCAGCGAACTAAGTATTATGGTATCTATTCAATGCATAGTTAGGGATTAACATATTTAATGCAAAAATTAGCACAAATTTAACCATATTCAACCATCAATTTGGCATAAAGCACTTATTATAAGTGAAAGTGCTATAGCCTTTGTTTTTAACGGCTAAAAAGCTTAGTATTTTTATATTTTATTTATTAATGAGTTACACCTCATCAATATCAGAAGCCACTGGAGGATTCTAAGTTGAAGTTAGAATTAAGTGAACGTGTCAAAGCAAGTGACGTGAGAACAGAGGAAGTCTACATATGATACGTGGCAAATGATGGTTTATTACAACTGCTGTCAAGCAGATGTTTTGCAGATATTTTCTCTTCTCCCTACTAGGTTGGACGATGAGGAAGAGAAATAAGCTTGTACAATTGTCTAAAAGAACTTGATAGTTTTATGTTAAAATATATACTGTAAAAATGTAATGCTAACATTGTGAAAAGAAAATATAGGTCCATGGGCATTCTATAGCTCTATGAGTATTTTCTGATGACATCAATATCTTTATAAGACATGAGGCGAAAAGGAATTTACACATATCTAAGTCAATGGTTGACACCTTAGAGAATCAACCGCCAGTCTATAGTAGAATAGAGACTTAACTGGACGGTAACATTTAATGTTGCTAATGTGATGGGTAGGCGTTCTCATTTCGTTCTTCCTCTCGTCTGTCGACCACGACGAAGTGCCAAACAAATAAAAGAAATACTTTGAACCCACTTTCTTTTCAGAGACACTTTTATTACCTGTCCGTGCTTTCTATTCTACATAACAAATTTATACAGGGTTGTCACCGGTTAGCGGGAATACACTTTCGTCTGCTCCCTTCTCCTGCTGTTCATGTCGTCACGTCTTTCCCACTCCACTCTCTCTGTCTTACTGCTCTGCTGCCTGCTATCTCCGCGTGAGGTCATCAATCCTGCTACCTCCTACTGCTCCTCTCTTTATTTCACTGCAGAACTATTGTCTACGCGACGTTAACAGGTAAAATGAATTGGAACAAATATATTGAAGATATTGCCAAGGGTGCTGCAAAGAAGGTGAGCTCTCTCTATAATGCTAGAAAACTACTCACACTTAATAGTATCCTGTATCTCTACAAAGCCACTACTCGCCCATGCATGGAATATTGTTGCCACATCTGGTTTGGTGTATCTGAAACTAGTCTCTCCCTCTTAGATAGAGTCCAAAAACGAGTCTCCCGTCTAATAGGTGCCGCATTGTCAATAAAGCCTCAACCCCCTGTCTCATCACCGCAATATTGCATCCCTGTGTCTGTTGTACAAATATTCTGATGAGCTCATAACAAATACCCTCGACAAACCTGACAAGCAGCAAAATCCCACCCTTAACTGTAGAGGTTTCTAGATGCCAGAAAGTCTCCTACTCTAATAGTTTCTTGCCACGAACTACTAGACTTTGGTGCTAAATGATTTATCCCCTAAAGTGATAACAGGAATTTAAATTACGCTTTAAAAAACAAGCAGTCTATCTGCATTATGGAAGAATTGCAAAAATTGGAAAATGTGATGTATAAACAAAAATCATCATCACAACCAGCATAAGCAGAGTAGTGCACACTTATCTACCTTTGATTCCAGAAGTTCGCAGTAGAACTCTCCTATGTTTAGACAACACTTTTGTGCGCATAAGTAATAAAATATACGCGGTTTTCGGTATCTCTATAGAAATGAAACGTACGTCTATAGATTAGTAGAATTGATAAAAACCGTCACACGAAAAGAAAAACAAAACCTTTTTATAACAACAACGAAAGAATTTATTTAAATACTTATATCGTTTAATAAAAGTGGATGGAAGTTGGGGCAATCGTGAAGGAAGACCGATTCGTCTAAGACATGTAACTATTTTTACTAAGAGATTAGATATTTTTTTCATGCAATAATTTGGGGCGTTACTTCTAAGAAAGGAGATGCGACTATTTTTTTTCTTTTTTTTTTCAAAAACAAAATATTTAACAACTTTATTTAATGAAACAATTTTTTTTAAAAAGTAAATATAGTAGATAATTTTATTGGTTTTTATTTTCACATTTTTTTCTTACATTTAATTTTTTAAACAAAAAAATCTAATTACTTTATTTAGTGTAACAAATTTAAAAAACTAAATGTAATAGATAATTTTATTGTTTTTCGCATTTATTCAAATGTTTTGTTTAAGAAAAATTACGCTACTGTGGATCTGAACTTTAACTCTTTAAAAAAAATAATCGCATCTTAATAAATTTTCTATTATACTTACTTTTAAAAAAAATTTTTGTCACATTAAATAAAGTAGTTGAAGAAACAACATGTTTTCTTCGAAAAAAAAAAAAAAGAAAGAATCGCATATTTCCTGATTACCAGTACCGTACTTTGTCTTAAACAAAACACCAGAAAAAATGTAAGATTAAAAATGCAAAAAACAATAAAATTTTCTATTATATTTATCTTTCTCGTTTTTTTTTTTTGTTGTTGTTGCATTAAATAAAGTAGTTAAAAAAAAACAGCATTTTTTTTTTGTTAGAAACAAAAACAAAATAGTCGCATCTTTTCTTACAATTAGCGTCCCAAATTATCGTATGAAAAAATAATCTCTTAGTAAGAATAGAGTTACGTCTTTTAGACAAATCGGTTTTTCTTCATAATTACCGAAGTTGGGCAGTGTTCAAGTGAAAAAAGGAAATACTTTGAATCACAAGAAAGTTTGTCCGTAGTTTTCTTCAGGCGAAAGTTAATCGATGCTTGAGCGTCCAGTAAAGGATCGGCTTTCCTGATGCTTCTATTATCTGGCCGACCGTGATTTCCAAATGCGCCCTGCAAGCTGATTAGTGATTGCGTAGCCAAATCGCCTAGCAAGAACATGTTCATTTATTTATCTCTCTATATAACCACGGGTGCCACTATAAAATTTGAAAGTGTGAGTTAAAACAGTAGTTCGATGAATCCAAATAATACGAATCCTCATCTCAAAAATTCAGAAAAGATCTGAAAGGTTATAAGATTTACCTGGTCCGACTCCGTCAGCATTCACTGGAAGAGACGCCTCAGGTTATCGATAATAAACCAACTCCTGCTCTCTCTCTCTCTCTCTCTCTCTCTCTCTCTCTCTCTTTCGAAGGACGAGATAGTGTGTTGAAAGATGGCCTTATGCTGCCCAGCAGGACCATACTCGTTGTTTACTTTTAGCTTCAAGGCTAAATTTTAACCCGGAACGGCATTGTGTATGCCGCATTGCACCTGATTCATGACAAAGACATATAAATTAAGCATTCTCCACGTAAACAATTGGATTTATTTAGTCGCATTCTTTAAATACCACATGAAAACACGTTTTGATGTTGTTTTTCAAGTGTTTGCCTATCTATTGACATTTGCCTTCTTTATTTGTTTGTTACAGTAAAAAAAAGTGGCTACGGATTTGTTTCTATTTAATTAAGAGAAAGTAAACAAAAAATTAGAATGCACTGAATATTGCGTACATTTATTAAGGCTATTATTACTAGGGCTAGGACAACAGCATATTCTTTTCATTGTTTTGACTCTCGAGCGTGTATCCCTTGATATCTTATATACTTTATATAGAGCGATGTGGTTCTCGGTTGATTGACCGTGTCTAACCGTGTCGGATATATACTCGAGAGTAAAAACAATGAAAAAATATGCTGTTGTCACAGACCTAATTATTACTAAATAAAAAGTGGCACTTGTCAAGAACAGCCATGAAAAACGAAAAATAAAGTGGCGACAAAGAAAATATCATGCACCTAAAATCACGTAAATCGATCAAGTAGTTTTATTTTTAAATAATAGAATTCAATTTTATGCTTAAAAAAGACGAAAGACGATCTCGGGACACCATCTTGAAAACAGTCTGAGGTAACAAAGGAGATAGCTCCAAATTATTCAAACTTTTGCGAGATTTTAAAGACATTCTTAACATGAGTAGGAGGCAATGAAAAAAACTAAAATTCGTTTTAAAAATGATTTTCTTTATAAAAAAAAAAATAATAATCGATCAATTTATATGAGTTTTGGTACAAAGTATTTTCTTTCCGTTACGGGTACGTATATTATAGAGTTTAAAAATTTTTTTTTTTTTTCATAGGAATGGTAGGTTCTGAATAAGCGTCTAAAAAGCGGCTATTAGCAGATCGAGCCGAGCACCTGTTTATTATATCTATATAAATAAGCGAATACGTGCTTTTAATATTACTAGTGGCAAGTTCGGTTAGGTCCATAAAATAACTGAAATATATTAGCATATACGGAAAGGAAATTATTGTTTTAATATATTTTCTCCGTTTAATAAAACAAAAAATAAAATTAAACAAAGAATATGTGAATGAAGCATGTATTTAACAAGAAATTTAACATTTAAATAATTATTTTTATTGATATTTATAAGATCTATATTAGAGTAACAACGAATTCGTTCTGAATCGTTCAAATCATTTGTCGTTAAAAAAAATGCGGTGTCAACATATAGCAATTTTTAAGAAAACACCATCGCGCTAACATTTTTGATTATTACTCGACTTTATAATGCAAACGTTAATTTTTACTTTTTTTTTTCAAGATAAACATTGTAAACATGACTGTATTTGAAATTGTTTCCGACTAGCAATATATCTTCATCTTTGCAATGCTAGAAGAATACCGTTAGTATATATCAGTTTGTTGCATAATTTCCCGCCGTTTCATAAAAAATTGTTTTAAAACATGTTTTGATATTTGGTAAAATGTTATATATCATTAGAAAGCACGTATTCTCTTCTACAAGAAAATGATCATCGTTTTTTGTTCATATAATTCTTTTCTCGTTTTTCAGAACCTTCAAATGGATTGTCAAGTAGATAAAAAAATCACATTTTCGACACCTTCTTTTCGCCTTTAATCGAGGTTAAAAAGCCATCTAAGTGACTAAGGATATTTGTGCCGTATATGGAGAAAACGCTATAGCTGAGAGAACTGTTCGAGATTGGTATACCAGATTCAAACACGGTAATTTTCACATCAATGACACTACTCGTTCCGAAAAACTAATCAAGATAGACGAAGAGCAACTCAGGGTTCTTTTGAAGGAAGATGGCTATCAGACATGAAGAGAATTGGGTGAGAAGATAAAGTGTTATTTTGCAACAATTTTACCCCACCTTTAGTTGATGGGATTCACACACAAACTTGGAGCTTTGGTCCCACACGAACTTACTTTTGCTGTTAAAATTATTTGATTTTCTAAAAAAAACAGCTCGAACTTATGCAACATGATATCTACATCCCCCCCCTTAAAAGTTCTAGCTATAATGAAAATAAAATTTTGGTTTGGGAATACCTAATTTTAGTTTTCATTGCATGGGATTGATTAAAAAGTGTTCTTTGCTTAGCCATATTACTTTTTTATTTGTTAATATTCAATTTTTTCAGGTAGATTGAAAGAATGTACTCAATATTGATTGGATGGGAGGAATATGTAAAGCGACAAATTGCAAAATGTAAGGAAATTTATAGCCTAAATCCTTCGTACAGTTTTTCAGTTGGATTCAAACCATTTAACCATTTTTTTAATATTCCTATTTCTTTTCTTTTTTTTTAATTTTTATAATTTTTACAGTTATAAATTACATCAGAATTGTTTCTAATGGATGCGAACCCTATCATAATGTGCAATTTCTTTTTTTTTAATTTTTATAATTTTTGCAGTTATAAATTACAGCATCAGACATGAAGGGAATTAGGTGAAAAGATGAAGTGTGATCTTGCGGCAATTCCAGTCGATGAGATTCACACAAAAACTTTGAGATTGGGTCCCACACAAACTTACTTTTGCTGTTAAAATTCTTCAAAAAAAAAAACGGCAGGAACTTATGCAACAACATAATATATGAAAGGTGAATCTAACTTCTGTGGCAAAAGTATTAACTTTAAAAATAACGACTTTATAATAATGTTATCGTTACTTTATTTTGTTTACATCCTCTCCAAAAGGTTAAGGCACAGGGTCAAGTGCAGGTTTGATGAAAGTAATTCTGTGGAACGAACTAGGTTCGAACTTGGCACACTCAGTTTACAGTTTGTGCCGTTAACCACTTAGTAACCGTTACCCTCATGACCTTATTTTGGGATCTTAGTAATAAAAAATAATTTATTTTATTTATTTTGTCGGTATCCTAGTTTTTAATGTCCTTGAAATGAGAATTGTGTAAAATTAACTTTGCACTTGCCACTTTTTGACATACCTAACCCCCACCCCCTTTACTTTATAGGATATCGCATAAAAGATATTACATTGCAGACTAGGATTTCGATAAAATTCATTACTTACTAGCGGGGATGGGAGAGACATCCGGCTTTGCTCGAGCGTAAAATACGCTTAAATATGATATTTTAATTTGTCAAGATTTCGTATATATTATTATAAAGTCATAATTTCAAAAGTAAAAGAGAAGTATTCAGGTGCCATCAGCTAGAATCGAAACCGAAACTGTAGCATTGAAAGCTGGTGACGTTACCACTGTACCAACGTGTCACTCATAAGAACTGATTAAACATTCAAAATAAACTAAGATGAATAGTACAAATGTTTGACGATTTCTTTCCATTTTTGACTCCTTACAAAATTTTAACCGGTTAAAGACCCATAAACGAATGGTCCGTAAAAAATCCAATCATTTGAGGCCCCTAGCGCCATCCTGCGACTTTTAGTTTAGGAGGAGATAGAGTTTGAAAATATGGAGACAGACAGCCAGCCAGCCAGCCAGCACGGCCGTAGCCGAGATTGAACTCACTACACGAGTTTGTAGTATAATTCAAATCTTGTCCATAGCTGAATACTTGATGCTTCGCCAGGGCTATCAAGGGTATTTTTATCGTGATGCCGTCACTAGATGTGGTGCCTACCACGGCTTAAGAGAGTCCCATCTACCCTCGAGAGAAGGATAGACCGCGCCAGTTTCTCAACCGGGTATCTTTACCACGCGGTACATACAGCGCCTCGACTTCCCAAACGGTCACCCATCTGGTACTGGCCAGGTTCATCGTTGCTTAACTTCGGTGATCTGGCAAGAACCGGTGTGTCAACGTGATTGTGCCGTATATATAATCACAGACATATAACCGTTTATATACTAAATTACTAATAACCTTTGGTTTTGAAATTATAAAATATTTTTGCTATAAGTGAGTACATCCGTTCTAACAGTTCCAATAACCTTTCGTACGTTGTATGTAGGGTTTTGCAAAGGAACAAATGGAAGACATTCGGCACAGGTCTATTTTTTAATATAAAGAAAAGGCATTTATTCTAAATAAAAGGGCACCTTGTCAGTCATGGATTTACTTACTTCCAAATAATACAAAGTTAACGAAATCGACACTCCAACCTGCGTAGGTATGATCATAATAGCATTTCCATTGACAAAATTCGTAATAGCAATATTTTCTATTTTCTTCGTCCTGACTTTTAAACATAAGACTTTCACTGTCAAGCCAAGTGAACTTATTTTAGCTGGCAAAGAGAAGCCAAAGCCAGCGTACTTCCACAGTTGATTCATCTATTAATTATCAAGTCTTTATTTTTTATCTAACTGGGTGACTAATCATCCTCCCCACCAGTCATGCATGTTCAGGAAACCGTTTTGTTGCCTATAAACCGACTATACAGCAATTTGTACTGATTTAAATGGCACAATGTCCTTTGTTGAAGGACATGATCCACTAGTAGCTATACAGTGGTACACACACATGTACATCAACAAGTCGTAAATCGTCACGTGACAAATCTCAACCGGATTGACTGGTAGAAGGATCAAAGCAAGAATGCAAATTCAAAGCACAAGAACAC
The DNA here is from genome assembly GCF_053919585.1 of Euprymna scolopes. Taxonomy (NCBI): domain Eukaryota; kingdom Metazoa; phylum Mollusca; class Cephalopoda; order Sepiida; family Sepiolidae; genus Euprymna; species Euprymna scolopes. Next base: position 26,772,609 of record NC_136493.1, read on the forward strand.
ATTTATGTCCCCTGATACGTTTCAGCAAAAAAAAAAAGGGGTTTCCAGGTCAACGGAAAGAATAAAGATTCCTTTGTAAAACCTATTTTAGAATGTCGCTATAAAACTCTTTGTAACTAATTGATAATGTTTGGAGGATATTTTCAAATTGTATCCCACGTGTGTGTATGCACAAAGAGGCACAGAAAAGGACACCTGTATGTTGGAACAAGTACACACATTCATTTTGTTCATTCCATTCTTTATTTTCAATCCTCTCGCAATATTCTTCATTATTGAACTTACAATATCTGTGAGTGGCTTTGGAAATAAGGATAAAGTACAGAAATAGAAGAAGGGTCTCTTCTATGGGAAAGGGAATGTAACGAATAGAAGAGAACATCCCTCACTAGATTGTGAATTCGATTTTGAACTTTGTCACGGCAAAAAAAAAATGGTTTTCTGCGCGGAACCTTCCCAGATGTAACAGTGATACCCAAGCGATAGGACGCATCTGAATCTGTAAATGATTGTAACCTTCCCAGATGTAACAGTGATACCCAAGCGATAGGACGCATCTGAATCTGTAAATGATTGTAACCTTCCCAGATGTAACAGTGATACCCAAGCGATAGGACGCATCTGAATCTGTAAATGATTGTAACCTTCCCAGATGTAACAGTGATACCCAAGCGATAGGACGCATCTGAATCTGTAAATGATTGTAACCTTCCCAGATGTAACAGTGATACCCAAGCGATAGGACGCATCTGAATCTGTAAATGATTGTAACCTTCCCAGATGTAACAGTGATACCCAAGCGATAGGACGCATCTGAATTTGTAAATGATTGTAACCTTCCCAGATGTAACAGTGATACCCAAGCGATAGGACGCATCTGAATCTGTAAATGATTGTAACCTTCCCAGATGTAACAGTGATACCCAAGCGATAGGACGCATCTGAATCTGTAAATGATTGTAACCTTCCCAGATGTAACAGTGATACCCAAGCGATAGGACGCATCTGAATCTGTAAATGATTGTAACCTTCCCAGATGTAACAGTGATACCCAAGCGATAGGACGCATCTGAATCTGTAAATGATTGTAACCTTCCCAGATGTAACAGTGATACCCAAGCGATAGGACGCATCTGAATCTGTAAATGATTGTAACCTTCCCAGATGTAACAGTGATACCCAAGCGATAGGACGCATCTGAATCTGTAAATGATTGTAACCTTCCCAGATGTAACAGTGATACCCAAGCGATAGGACGCATCTGAATCTGTAAATGATTGTAACCTTCCCAGATGTAACAGTGATACCCAAGCGATAGGACGCATCTGAATCTGTAAATGATTGTAACCTTCCCAGATGTAACAGTGATACCCAAGCGATAGGACGCATCTGAATCTGTAAATGATTGTAACCTTCCCAGATGTAACAGTGATACCCAAGCGATAGGACGCATCTGAATCTGTAAATGATTGTAACCTTCCCAGATGTAACAGTGATACCCAAGCGATAGGACGCATCTGAATCTGTAAATGATTGTAACCTTCCCAGATGTAACAGTGATACCCAAGCGATAGGACGCATCTGAATCTGTAAATGATTGTAACCTTCCCAGATGTAACAGTGATACCCAAGCGATAGGACGCATCTGAATCTGTAAATGATTGTAACCTTCCCAGATGTAACAGTGATACCCAAGCGATAGGACGCATCTGAATCTGTAAATGATTGTAACCTTCCCAGATGTAACAGTGATACCCAAGCGATAGGACGCATCTGAATCTGTAAATGATTGTAACCTTCCCAGATGTAACAGTGATACCCAAGCGATAGGACGCATCTGAATCTGTAAATGATTGTATATGAAATGGTAGAACGATCCAACCATTCTTCCAACAACCTTAACATTTGAGGTAATTAGTTCTCTCCCACAGCAAGAATTGTGACACCAGGGTGAAAGTGGGATTTAGAAGTCATCTCACCCCAGGAGAGGCACTGTAACCTTCAAAAAATACCTGAGCAGTCTCGTCAACATTCCCCGATAAGGGCGCCTTAGGTGATAAGTAATAAGCTAACCTCTTCTCAAAGAGAGAAGGCAAAGACCTGGAAGGGTGCACCTACTAGAACTGCACAGAAACAGCGTTACACTGCAATCATTAGGGACCAGATCATTACAGGAATGGTCTAATCTTGCTTTTGGGGGTTGAGGATATTTTTTTTTTACACAGTGGTCACCATTTATCAAGGCTCGGAAGCCACTCAGGGGTAAGGGTTATTGCAAGTACGTTACGTTAGTGTGGAGATTTGATGAAGTGTTTACTTAAGGGGGCGGTTCATTAAGAATTTGTTAACGTTGGACTTGAAGACATCCAAGTTGTAGTCAGGTGGAAAGCAGGCAGACGGAACAGAGTTCCACAGGCGTGCAGTTCTAAGAAAGAAGCTTTGTTCATGGAATCCACATTTTGATTTAGGCACAGATAAAGAGTGGGGGAAATTTTTCACAGTGGATTCAGCTAGACGGGTGTTTATTAAAACAAATCTCGGGCCACGCAGTTTATTCGTTTCTATTTCGACGAAATCACTAAAAGTTGGACGGCACACTCATATGAGTACAAATTAGTCATGAAGGCAGGATTGTTATCGTTGGACACGATGGAGAACCAAGACAACCGACTTCGAAATCTAGTGGGCAAAGCCCTCTTCTCCAACCTACTTACTCTTTCTCATAGAAGAAACGCAATCTTTTCTCTTTTGTGACTTCCTTGCAGCCGTAATCAACGGTATTTCGTACTCGTAGCTGGTAATATGTTTAAGCGTTAGGCTTTCCCTCTACTTTTCCACGTCTCCCCGAGGATGCTATTTGCGAGGAGGAATCCGGTAGCATTCATGTTTATTACATCAATTTCTGTTAGCAAACTATATACAACGTTAAAATTCCTTGAAAATCTTCCGTAAAGAGTTGTGGCGCTATCTTCTTTGTATCTTCACAAATATACGATGCTGATTCTAATTTCCTCAATGACATTGTCGAGACTAGAGTTATTTCTCTTAGAAATAAACTGGGTTGCTGATCAGCGTTATTTTCCTGGTGATAAAAAGAAGACAGGACTCCCAAATTTCGTGCTTAAGACTGAGTTTTGCTTTTATTAGTCCTTCGTGCGATCTCGCCAAGCAAACAGGGCTTAAATACGTCGATTAACAAAAATGTACACCTTTGCTTTTTACATTTTAAAAGAATTAGCTTGTGCGTTCAATTGTTGTTTTGGAATAATAGATTCTGTATATTTAATTTGATGTTTCACATGTCTTATTTATTGTCTCTATAACGTGTCGTAGACAAGCAATTAATAACTGAAATATCCTTGCGTTTGTAATTGCCTTTTTTCTGTGCAGTATTTCTCTATATTGCCAACGATTATATAAAGCGAATTTTGATTATCTCGAGGTATGTTGAAAATTAATTTAATTCCTCTGCGCATACGTTGCTAAACTTGGTAAAATACAATATCACATATTTTAATTAAGAAACACTGTATTGTACATACATATCGTATTCTATCTATAATATATTGGCAGAGAGACTCGATGTTACCCGGGAGTGGATGAGAATGAACGAATTTTCCACACGTCTAATACTTTTATTTTCATCGAAATCGGTAAAATCTCCCAGTTTTTCAACCAAATCGATTGATTGCCTGCTTTAGTCAGGGACCCATCGCGGTTCATCAGAAAAAAGCTTCATATGCCTTCTCGCAGTGATTTAGTCCACAATATATTGCATTTTTATATAATGGCTTGAATTAAATTTTAAAATGCAAGAGTCAATTATCAGGTTCAGTTGTGCTCTAAACAGAAACATTGATTTCAAACGCGCCCCTGTCATATAAAATAATCTACTGTGGATTTCATATGCCTGGCCTTTCTGCTTGGGCGGTGATGAAACTTATCAAATGCACTTGTGATGTAGGGTTGTATTAGTGTATTGACTTTGGTCAAAATCGGACTGTTCCTTCTTTAATTGGATTTTTTCGACTATCGATTTGGGATACTGATTGGAGACATTCCGATACAAAACCTATCTAAGAACACTCTGAGACATATAAAGTACATTTGTCTGAATTTTAAAAAATCAACCAAGCTGTTTCGAAGTCTATAGGGAACGAACTATCACACACACTGAGATAGACACGCAGACACACACACAGAGATAAGTGTATTTTATATATAAGTAGATATTGAATAGTTGATTTTATATGTGACTGGAAAATAAGACATTTTAACATAATCGATACCTCAAAAAAGTATTTCTAAAGTAACACATAGACGACATTGAAGTACTAAAAAATGTATACTTTTAAGAAAAACAAGTGAAGCATGCATGGTCGCCCCTGACTGCACAGTGAACGAGGTATAAAAAAAATGACTAAGTTCAGCATTTACCCTTCCCCCCCCCCATTTAGCCCCCAAAGTCCCCAGGGGACGTCAAATCCAGGGAAAAATGAACAAACAGTGCCGTTTTAGACCTTAACATACGTAAATTTGAGTTCTGCACCATGCAAAAAAAAAGAAATGACTAAGTCCAACATTCCCTCCCATTTAGCCCCAAAAGTCGCCAAGGCTTTAACATATTTAAATTTGAATTCAGCACCATACACAGACATACACAGAAATAGACATACACTAAAAAATTGGACAAATATGGTAAAATAGTTCCAAGAATGGAGTATTTTATTTAGCTCTAAAAGAGCCCCTGGGGTACACCCAAGAGTTATCGCGAAATATAGACAAACAAAATTATATAGAAATCAGTTAGTTACAAGTTTTCAGAAAGTTTTATAAAAATCCAAGGCATCAATTTTTTTAATAAGCACAAAAGTGTCAATTTTAGCCATCTTAACCCGAAAGGCACCCCCAGGAGAGCAACCGGAGTTTGCCGAAAAATCTGTTCTGTTGCTTTTTTTACTCATATCATGTTTAATGCTTGTGCAAAATTTCAAAAAATTCCAAGGCTTAGTTATTGAGAAAAGTGCGGACAGACGAACGGACGAACAGACTAAGGGCGAATTTATAGGTCCACCCTCCTTTTTTCGGGGGACCAACAATGTTTATGAAGTGTTTCGATTATTTTTGGTGAATTTATTTATTTGTGTGTATTGTATTCGTTTGCAGAAATGTTTCTAACATCGACGATTAAATATTATGATAAAGAAACAACAGAAAGGTTACTTTTAACATGTCAAAATATCATTATAATTAAAAGGAGACTGTAGTCTGCTTGAAGCATTGCTTGTAGACAGGTATGTGGGTATTTATGAAGGCTGGTAGCAATGCAGAAAAACAAGAATGATGAAAGAAAGTATGAATAAAACCAAACAATCGAAGACGGTATTTGGGCTACAAATCTTCACAAAATCTATTGATTTATTAATTTTATAAGTTCCGGAGAGGAACTCTTCCTTCTCAAAAAGAATGCAAAAGTCGAGTGATCAAGCAAAGTGAAGAATTTAAGCGGCTGCTCTTCGCAAAATTATCACAGATATTTTAAATGTTTAGCAGTAAGACCCGTATTTACCTTATTTGATATGTGAAAGATCTTTTTTAAAATTCGTAACCCAAATATTGTGTTTGATTGTTTGCGTTCAAACTTTCATTGAACATTCCGTTTTTTTGCATTACTATCAGCCTTCATATATACCCACCTACTATATATCATTATAACTATTGCAGACAGTAAATAAAAAATGGCGAATGTTATTGTGATTCCGTCATTGTATGGAATCTTCCTAGCTCTATGAATCAGGAATAATCACAACAGAAATGAAATGAAGAAAAAGTCTCTGCCAACCCATCACTTCTGTACTTTCTCTTAAAGCAATCTCTTGTCATTATAGTGTGTGCGTGTTATTTCTTTCAGTTCTTTGAAGCCATAACACTAAAAAATAATCAAGTAAATAAAATGATAAACTCAAACTTACTGCCTGCTTGGCTTGGACATCATGTTCACAAACTCATCCTTGGATACACGGCCGTCATTGTTTGGGTCGAGGACATTCAGAGCAGACTGGAAAAGAAAAATTACATGATATCAATAAATAGGTCTGCCGAACCATTTTTTCTGATTCACTACAGATATTTCTAATAGCGTAATGTTTTTGCATTCGTTTTTAATATTCAAATCTAATTTTCTTTTTTCGGGGTGATTTTATTCTTAATTGGTGGCGTGCCAAATCACGTGATGACGATGTTGATTAATTTCCGCTTTCCTCTCTTTTCGATCTAAACGTTGAAATGACAACATCGCTCCTAAACCAGTCTTGTTGGCAAGCGGTCCTTCGTCCTTCTATCCAGACCAGTTATATCAAGATGCATTTTACTCTACACTCAAAGAACTTCTGTTGACGTGTTTTATTCGAGATCAAGTCTCCATAGTAAATTAACCCTTTTTCTATATCCACATACTAGCATGGAGACCTGAGATTGCCCGAGTTTGAATGATGATCAACGATTATCGATTATCGATACTTATCGAATATAATCTGATACAATCTCAGAACACTACCGGACAGATAAAGTACTTTCGTGTCAAATTTCATAAAAATCGGCCCTGCACAAACATGTACACAGACAAAGTTCTTTTTATATAATAGCAGGAAGTTGTGATCTGTGTAAAATGATAAGTTATCTCCCTTTATTCGAACTCTTCACCGATGTCACATAACAAATAAAAACGATACTCTGTCCTCTTTATAATCATGGACAACATCTACTGCAAGCGTTGTAAAACATGATTTAACCTTCTCCTTTTCTCTTAATTCTTGATTTCAGCTTTGTTTCAATGCATTCCACATATCTTATCGCGATAATATCTTTACCATAGAAGATTGGTGCCAGTCATTTTTTTTTTCGATTTTCGCCAGATTACTGGGAGCTCAGCGTCACACTTATAGGATATTTGCAGGATACACTAAGGTTGTTTTATCATTCAATATGTGACGGGTATCTCAAATATTATTCACTTTAATCATCGGAAGTTACTGAATATTTTTTTTTAGCATTAATTCACTGGACAGACTTTGATATGGGTTTGGAAGAGCTTCCTGGTGTAGTGGCTTTTGTAATCTACAAGCCACTATTTAGTTTTTGCTTTATTTATATACAATGGAAAAGTTGTTAGTAAGTGTCAGACTTCGCACTTTAAATTTTCAGTTTCAGACAATGGTCGAATGTCTGTGAATTGTGACATTCGCTTTTATTCGTTTCTGACTCTATTAGGCAAATAATAAAGAAATAAACTAAAAAAAAAAAAAATAGGTAAAAGGGGTCGACCATAGTTGATGACAACGTGAAAACTCCCATTTAATTAGCTCTTACAACGAAACGTAGAGAACAGTACCACGCTTTTTCCATTAGTACTTCTCTTGCGTTTGACCATTCAGTTTATAATGCTGAATGTTTATCAAGGTGACTTCAAACACCATGTTTGTAGTCTTTGGGGTATGACTTGACCAACGATTCAACCCCGTTATTCCATCCCATTAATGGAAAATTTAACACTTACGCAAAATGGTTCAGTTATATATATATATATATATATATATATATATATATATATATATATATATATATATATATATATATATAACAACAATAACAAACCTCACGTAATTATAACATTTTAGAAAATTTTCAGCACTTATGTACCGATATTACATTTGTAAAATCTAATGCTAAAATCGATATTTTCCATTAGGTTGGGTTAAGTATGAAAATAGAAAAATACATCAAAAGTTTAAAAGATTAATATTAAGACGACATGCGGGAATATGACGTCACAGACAGGAAGTCTGAATTGAAATGTGGCGAATAAACTGATGTCATTTTTATCTTTTTATGAACTGTTTTATAGAGGGAATTAGACCTGGAGTCTAAAGAGCAAAGTTTTTTTTAATGTATTAATACGTTAAAAGAACAGTGCTCACAGTACTGTAGATATATAGGTATATTTATCCTAGAGCTATATTAATATTAAGTATAAAGATTAATAATTGTCAATTATAAATCAGTTTCAAAAGGATGAACAAACAAAATCCAAATCTGATTTAGTTTGTTCATCCTTTGGAAACTGATTCATAATTTACAATTATTAATCTTTACTGTAAAAGAAATAATGAAAATTACTATAAAAGAAAAAAATACGCAAGTTTTGTCAAACCGCAAATGTGCTTTCTTTATTCATGTTCTACAACCGTTGTTATAAAAACAGAAAACAAGTGCAGCAAAAAGAAATAGAAAAGGAAAGAGAGCAACGTCACTGTCACACGTACTACTGTAACGTGTCAGCAATTCAACGGGACTTCAGCTGTATATGTGCATCCGCCGTCTAGATAATTCGCTGAAATCGAAGTATAAGACTACTGAAATACAACACTTATTCATCAAGGCATATTATTTTATTTTAAAGAAAGTAAGGACTCCATGGTCCCCCGTGAGTGCACAGTGAACGAGACATAAAAACGACTGTTCAGCATTTGCACCCCCTTCCCATTTAGCCCCCAAAGTCCCCAGAGGACGTCAAATCCTGGTGAAAATGAACAAACGGTGCAGTTTTAGGCCTTAAAATATGTACATTTGAGTTCTGTACCACGCAAAAAAAAGAAATGACTAAGTCCATCATTTGCCTACCTCATTTAGCCCTAAAAGTCCCCAATGCCTTAATATATTTAAATTTGAGTTCAGCACCATGCAAAACTGCTAAATAGACATACACAGAAAATTTTGGACAAATATGGTAAAATAGTCCCAAACATTTATTAGCTCTAAAAGAGTCCCTAAAAGAGCCCTTTGGGCACACCCAAGAGTTATCGCAAAGTATAGACAAACAAAATTATATAGAAATCAGTTAGTTACAACTTTTCAGAAAATTGTATAAAAATCCAAGGCATCAGGGTTTTTTTTTAATAAGAACAAAAGTGTCAATTTTAGCCATTTTAACTCGAAATTTTAACCGAAGTTTTCCCGGAAAATCCTTTTTGTTACTTTTTTACTCATATCATGTTTAATGTTTGTGCAAAATTTCAAAAAATGCCAAGGCGTAGTTATTGAGAAAGGTGCAGACAGACGAACGCACGAACGGACAAAGGCGGATTTACAGGTCCACACTCCTTTTGTCGGGGGACCAAAAATGTAAAGGAAATGTTTTCTTGTTTTCTTTGCATAAGTTTATCTTTTTACTGATGTACTGAAATATTCGTAATCTCCAATTCTTTAATCGCTTACATTTCGATTTAATACAAAAAAATATTATGACGCAAAGATTCTGTTATCAGAAAAAAAAGTTTTAAAACTAAAAACGTATTTCTTTATAGCGAGTTACTGCATCAATCGTTTGATACATCCTACTCTTTTCATTTACATTTTTGACAAGGAAGAATAATTATTGATTAATTTATTTCTTTTGTTCACCCTGTACAGGACATATTACCACTGAAGCGTAAGGGTTCTACTGTGATAAGGACCAGCTTTAAAAAAATACAACCGGAATGGCGAAGTTGGAAGCAAGGTGTGTATTCACATTACATTTAAATGTCTGCATGTCGATACGGTTAGAGAAATGGTTGTCAGGTTAGTAATGCCAAAGAATAGCCGTCCGATGAAAGAAGCTATTAGGGTAGACATTTTTCTGACATTATGTCCTGGAAAGGGATATATTCGTTTTGAAGTAGCTGAATGATCCTGGCTGTTTTCAAGTAATACAATGAAGTAAGTCGCCTTAATGAATGGTTGTTCGTAGGTGGTATTATTCTTTATTAGTATTCTATTATAATTCTTATTATTATGCTTTCGGCGTACCTTTTGATGTCTCTCTTCGGCTGCTACACCCGTCCGTATTTATGGGATACACCAGTCGGTCATATTTCTGCTGGAAGGAACCTGGATATATTCATATTCATTACATAGAGACTTGTACACTGCAGGGGGTGCTTTTTGCTGCTAGTATGACATAGTGCGGACGCGCATATGCAAATGTATACGAAATGACGCCACCGGTTAAGAAAAAAAAACAGACTATAAAAAGGAGAAAGAAGGCGATCACGTGAGAGACATTGAGCACGTTTGAGATCTTGTTAGAGGCATGGATGGCATTCGAGAGCACGCTCAAGAAGACAATCACGTGAGGAGCGTCACAGCGGTAGCTTAACAGTGTGGAAATAAATATCGTTGTTACAAAAGAAAAAGCGAATTAAAATGCTTTCCTATTCTTTGTTTACTTTGCGACTGAGACTACAACGTGTTGGTTACCGTTACACTGGTCACGTAGATGGAGGGGGGTAAAAGTGTAGAAAGTTTATCGGAACACACTCCGTGGAAAAATTTGTAAAATAAGCAGATGAGTGCAACACTACGGCGATGCGACAGAGACTGCAGATCGGAAGACAGTGCAGTAGCTATTAGGTTAGAAATTAATTTTTGAACTTTGGTTGGTGCAATGCATTCTTAATTTATGGACTGATTTTAAAATGTTGCTTCAGTGAAGAAAAAAAGTACACGTATTCATAAACAAGTGTGCTTCCTCTGTCCAAAATGGCGGAAAAGATATGCTTCGCAGTAATATTCATATTTATATTAAATAATTTTTTATTGGTAAAGATAAAAAGAAATAATAAACAAAGAAAACATTTCAACTGAAACGTCGACAAAAAAAAAAGAAGGAAAACGTATAAATCGGTATGAAAAGAAAAACGAAAGTAAACTTCTCATAATGAAATTAAAGCGAATTTTTTTTTTTTTTTTTTTTTTTGATTAATTTTAGACAGCGTGAGGGTGTCAGATTTTCTATTTGCCTTATCTCTAACCCTGAAACAATTGAAAAGATTTAATAGTTAATGTGTGCGTGACGAGATAAAATTATATTTATTTATATTAGTGGGACCTGTGGACATTCCACAGCGGCAATACAAATAATTGTCGATTTTATTTCAATAATAATTATTAAAGATATTTTTTTTAGAATTAAAAGACATTTAACTTACGCTAAGTCTATCAATTAAAAAATAAAAAATAAACCGTGGCACATGTACGTACGTTTAAAGTACTAATAAATTATTAAATATTTCGCAATCATTTTTACATTACAATTTTAAGAACAAATTCTCTATGAGAAATTGTGTCAAGGAGGCCATCAATACAAGATAATAAAGTTTCACTAAGAAAATAAACATAAAATTAAAACAGAAAAAAACATGTTTTCTTAAAAACGTACCGCCCAAAAGCGAAATCATTTTTATTTTTTTTATTTTATTTTATTTTATTTTATTATTTATTTATTTATTTTATTTTATCCATTGTTACATTGCGTCTTCGTTGATCGGGAGATCCTATTTATTAAAAAGGACCATAGAAGGTGATTACATACTACGAGCATTAAATTAGCGTATATATATATAATTTAATGTTCGTAGTATGTTATCACTTTTTATCCTCCTTTTTAATAAGTAGGACTCCCGATCGAATGAGTTATAATATGAAAACCGTGCTATGTGTACGTACGTTAAAGGTACTACGGTATTAATATATAGATACAAAAAAAATGTACTGTAGTTTTTAGTATAGATTGGAAGATATAAAAAGAGGATAACATTGAATATGATTTTGAAATAATTTTAGGTTTTCATTTTTAAAGACTTAACAATCGGTTGTTTTGCATTTCTGTGGAAGAACATAAAGCTATACACTTGAGATTAGTCCCTTGAATTCAACTCGTCGTTTCATTTTGTCCTTCATATTTCATTTTTATTTTTGTTTTGTTTTTTCTGATACGCCTATTTTTTATGATCGTCTATTTGTTTTTGGCGCTTCCGCTTCGTTTTCCAGAATCCACAAGATATTTTTCATGCACAGATGATGGCTAATTTACGTCTAAAAATTATAAAAATAATAACCAAACACATTGCGCCTTTTTTTTTACGTTTTTTTTTTTATTCTTTATCTAAAAAATTTGTTCCGCGAAAGTTGACAAACATACAACGTTACATGGCGTCCGTTTGTTTAAATTGTACCGTAACGGTTGTGGGTGTTTTATATTATTCGCCCCCAGACAAGACGTGTTGCCACTTGAAAGTAAGAGCTACTATTTGAAATCGTGTTTACAGGGCCGCTATGTAGGGAGTTAAACGGCGAGATGTCTGTTCACATTACATTTAAATTTCTGCATGTTAGTATAGTCAACGAAGCAAGAGACTGGGAGGGAATTCCAAAGTCTAGCAATTTGTGGGAAAAAAGCTCTTATAGTAGAAGACTATTCGGCCTCTAGGGACCTCAACAGTGAAGATGTGAGATTTTGCTGATTGCCTAACTAGTCGGGGTATGTACGTCGAGGAGTTATTCGTGCTACGTGTTCTTCAAAGCACATTCCATTAAAGTACTTCCAAAACAGGCACAGAGATATATCATTGCGGCGATGTGACAGGGGTTGGTTCTTTGTTGATAGTGCGGGAACTCTTAGATTGGAGACTCTTTGAGTGATCTTGTCTAAGATTGAGAGGCAAGTGGTAGATGTACCAGCCCAGATGTGGTAACAATACTCTAGGCATGGGTGAACGGTGGCTTTATAGAGATATACGATATTATATTTATTATTTATTGTTAACATTTGTTCATTGATGTTTTTATGTTGAAAGCACTTGTCATTTTTTGGCATAACCTGTAGCATAGCGTGTTCCTTAATCCAAGCGTGCATAAACTTCGCGGCAGAATCAGTTGCTCCAATTTCTGTAGTCGCAGCGGTGATATTACCATCTATCATTTTCTCTGCCGTCGTTTTCTGCTTATTAGCAGAATTATTAACAAAGAAACGCCGACAAATGGAGTTGCGCTTTAAAAGTCTTATTATGATATATTATCTTCATATAATGAAATTATATCAATAACCCTTATCCTTGAGTGGCTTATCGGCCTTGATAAGTGGTGACGCCTATGTAAAAAAAAAACCACAAACTCCTTCCTTCATGGGGCCAGCAGCTATCCAAACCCACTGCCTCTCCACTCTCTCTTTCTCTCTCTCTCTCTCTCTCTCTCTCTCTCTCTCTCTCTCTCTCTCTCCCCCTTCCTCTCTCATTGGTTCAGTCGAAAAAGAAAGATCATCTCTACTCATTTGCCACGTCAACTTCCTGTCTCTGTGATGTCACTGCCAGGACACGTTGCACTTACGACTTCTACTTGGAAAATTCAAATTCTAGTTGCAGCGGTTATGTTCCAATCTTCTATGATTCTCTGTCGTTGTCTCCTTCGTTCCTCATTCGTCACGTCAGTTTATTAGCTTCCTGTCCCTATGACGTGACTGCCATGACACGTAGAACTTAATACTTCTACTTGGAAAATTCCACTCTACGTCATTTTTAATCTTACATAGAATTTTACCATTCTAACTGTATTTCATAATAAACCGTCTCTTATCCTGTTACACAACAAAAGTTTCGTTTGAGCACAGCTAAATATAAATATATTAATAAGAGATATAATGAATACGAGTCCATCCGACTTCCTCTACACAAGAATATGATTGGCTGATTAAGCTATAAATACCGACTGGTGTAGCAGCTGGAGAGAGATGTCGAAAACAAATAAATAATCAAATAAAAAATAAGTATGCAAATATGATTATTTTCTATTATTGTTCACTTCATTTTCCTTGAATATATTTAGTTTGATTTTATATAAAAACAAAAAATGGATTTGTTATACTTTTTTATGGCAGTTCACACATTTTAGGTCTTGCGTAACGCTAAACGCAACACTTATTTGAAATGATACATTGCATACGTTAAATTGAATACAAGCTGTTGTTTTACGAGTTAATGCTGTCTCAGAAGACATATTATGGTTTAATCTTTTAAACAAAGGAGAAAGCGTATCTATTGACCGTTGAGTATGTGTGTCAGTCACCACGATTTATTTTCTCAGCTTCTTTACACGTCCACTTATTATTGATGCTAGATGTCATTTATTCCGTTCTTGATCAGTGATGAGAGATGCTTCTAAACTGAGGCAGTTTTTTATTTGGCAATTTAGAGAGGAAGGAGTATTGAAAGGAGCAAAATGACTTTATTCAGGAGGGATAAATAATTGTACGTTTATCTTTCAATAGAAAGAAATACGTTCTTAAAATTATTTAGTGTCCCCGTTCATTTATTGAATGTTGTAAACGCAATCATTTTTTTTTTTTTTTTTTTTTTACAAAGGAGTCACCACTTACCAAGGCCCGGGAGCCACTCGGGGATAAGGGTTAATGAATGTACAGTGGTCAAGGGAAACATGTCGTAATCATCTTTAGTGGAAATTTGGTAAATTAAAATTACTTAAAGGGATGGCTCATCAAGAATTTGTTCACGTTGGACTTGAAGACAACCATGTTGTAGTCAGCTGGAAAGCAGGAAAACAGAACAGAGTTCCACAAGAAAGAAGCTTTATTCATGGAATCTACGTTTAGGTTTAGGAACCGATAAAGAGTGAGGGAAATTATTGATAGTGAAACACTTTCGTGAAAGTCATAGATTGGAGTCCAGACGAGCACTTGCCATGAAAAAACCGTTAAAGTAGAGACAGGCTCGCAACTAAATTAATGAATTACAGTCATTAAAATTATATTAATAAATGAATTAAAACCATTAAAATTATATTAATAAATGAATTAAAACCATTAAAATTATATTAATAAATGAATTAAAACCATTAAAATTATATTAATAAATGAATTAAAACCATTAAAATTGTATTAATAAATGAATTACAACCATTAAAATTATATTAATAAATGAATTACAACCATTAAAATTATATTAATAAATGAATTACACTAATTCGTTTACCATAACTTGTTCGATGTCATGTTAAATGAGAATTTGTCAGATTTGTAAATGTACTTTGGTAATTATAGAGTTTGATCGGACAGACATTTTGAATTTTTTTGGTTTTTTTATTTTTATTAGTTATGAAGCGATTGTTGAAGAAATTAAACGAAATGCGTGAGTGAGATGCAATTCACACAGCACGCGCGTGTGCGTGTCTCTACAGTTTTAGGAAACTTGGTTAAAGTGTGGTATGTCATTATATTTCCGTTTTACTTGCATACATATTTTAAAGGTCACTCTCCTTTTTCATAATTCATCACTCAGATATTTCCTTCCGATCGCGATAATTCATAGAAACAAAAATAAAACGTAAACGCTCGTGTATTTAACATTACACACACATACAGATACACATACACACACACATCCCAAATTAGTTTTTATATTCTTTCTATTTCTCTCTATCTTTCTCTTTCTCTCTCTCTCTCTCTCTATTTCTCTCCCTTTCTCCCCCCCCTCTCTCTCTCTCTCTGTTTGTCTGTCTCTCGCTCTCTATTTCTCTCCCTTTCTCTCCCCCTCTCTCTCTCTCTGTTTGTCTGTCTCTCTCTCTCTATATATATATATATATTTATTATATATATATATAAAAGTGAACGTGTGTGTCTGTGTACATTTTCCTACCAAATAACTCTGTCAATTTTCAGTCTACAGACTCGAAGTTTGATATACAGGGTACTGAGATTTGGGAAAATCTTTGTAATCCGGGTTCGGCCAGAAATTTGGCTGTTAAGGGGTCAAAGTTCAACGATTTGACCTTTGAGAACTCTGTCAAAATCCTCCGCTAATTTTTGGTCTAAATATTTGAAATGTTAGATATAGGTTCCTTGGACATGGATCTAACTTAATAACTTGATTTGAGCCCCAAACAATAAATGTTAAGGGGTGTTACAAGAAAAATAGATTATCCTGTAAGTTTTAGTATTATAGAAATAGAGAGCGAAAGCATTACTAGATGAGAAAGCTAGAAGAAACGACTCATATGTTATGACATATCGATTTACTTATGACATATCGATTTACTTTACTTAGTATAGAGTTGAACACAATATGGAAGCCTTTAATAAATTATAATAGGTAACAGTTGTCGTTGTTGATAAATGATTTTGTTTAGTTTAAAAGCGCAAATTCATAATAAAACCATTTTTTTTTTCATTTTATATTTTAATTCCAGCTCGACATTTTTTTTTTTTTTTAATTTAAGAGCTTTAAAATTTATCGCTATTATATTAATTAACAAGTTCTTGTTGAGCCGTCCCCATAAATAATCAAATTTGACGCAATTTACACCATGAACGATTACTATACTACTACTTAACATTCATTAACTCTTATCCTTGGGTGGCCTTTGGTGGTGACTGCCAAGTAAAAAACAAATTATATATATTATTTTTTTATTTGTTAATATTGATTTGAATAAAGTCTGCATGTCTGGTTTTACAGCATATTAAACATTTTTTTTTTGGCTTATTTAATGCCGAATCCGGTAATTTTGGAACAAAAAGAGTTTATGAAACAAATTATTTATATCTTGAAACATTTATTTATGGTGTTTAGTTTGTTTGTTTCACGGTACATCAACCCATTTTGGTTTCAGCTATTTTGTTAAAAGTTTTTTTTGTTGTTTTTTTAAGTTGTTTATATCGTCAAATATTTATTCATGGTGTTTAGTTTGGTTGTTTTGTAGATCAAAATTGTTTGTTTTTTTAATTTAATTTTGCAAAGGGAACAGAAAAAAAAACAATAACATCAATGTCTGTTGCATTTAAATCATGAAGCCGATATCTCCAGAGAGTCTGATCTGGTAGCACTAGGATTTGAATAAGAAAAATTATATCAGCACACTGCCATACATTCTTCAATAATACAACTTCATAACTTCTCTCGTGTCGCAACTTTTTGGTGGCTTTTTCTCATAAATTTCTACATGATCAGACGGATATCTTGAACCAACGAGTTTTTCTTTATCACATTTCGTTGAATTTCTACATGATCAGACAGATATCTTGAACCAACGAGTTTTCTTTATCACATTTCGTTGAATTTCTACATGATCAGACGGATATCTTGAACCAACGAGTTTTTCTTTATCACATTTCGTTGAATCATATGTGGTGATTAAATTATAATATTCTCTGAAATTAATCTTATTGACTGTAAATACAAGAATCTGGATGTACCTGAAATTGAAGAAATCAAACATACCTTTAATTTGTTGCTGATCATCTGTGTCTCATGCTTGAAAAGGTGAAGAAGAAAAAGAGCAGATTTAAAATATACGAACAATTTCAAGTCAAAATTTAATGTTTTTGTCACAGACTTGCATGAACGCAGGTTCAAAAGTTGGCAAAGTTAAATTTGTAGCAAATATTTTTTTTAATTTTTCCATATAATATCTAATCACTCATCGTATATCATCATCATATATGCTTTGCTAGAAGACTTTATTATTTTGCGTCGTATCGCTACGAAAGTGATCAAATAAATCACTGCTAGGAAAGTGATCAAATAAAAGAGTGGTAATAGAGAGTGCATACCTCCGGCAACACTATTGATATAAAAGTAAAATCGTAAATCCTCGTAATCGTAAATGTCTCCAATGGACACTTGTTCCATAAAATGTAACTGAAATTAATTGAATGATTTTTTTTTACACCTGGGAGCAATTCAACAAAGAAAAAGAAAGGAAGAAAAAAAAACTAAGTTCCATATAAGTTATCAAATTTAACAAATTTTCATTACTAATGATTATTATATTGTCCAATTTCTACTGTACACTCTTTAACCCTTATCCTTGAGTGGCCTCTTGGCCTTGATAATGTGTTGATACCTATGAAAAAAAAAAAGAAAAAGTCCAATGTGAACAAGTTCTAATTGAATCGTCCCCCTAAGTAATCCAAGTTTCAAAATTCCCACTGTTTACTATGCTAAAATCACAATGACTAATGTATACCTATTAACCCTTATCCTTGAGTGGCCTCTGGGCCTTGATAAGTGGTGACACCCATGTAAAAAAAATGTAACTTTTATACATCTTCAACAGAATTCTCTTAATGGCGTCATATTCTACTTTGGGACGATTCATTTTGAAATGAACAAAATTGGAAGTTTTTAACCAACAGTGGCATCAGAAACCCAGCAATTACTTTCAACTTTTGTACTCGGGCGATCTCATTTTTTATGGGTGTGG
Organism: Euprymna scolopes; assembly: GCF_053919585.1. NCBI lineage: Eukaryota > Metazoa > Mollusca > Cephalopoda > Sepiida > Sepiolidae > Euprymna > Euprymna scolopes. Next base: position 26,790,699 of record NC_136493.1, read on the forward strand.
AAGGTGGTAGCATTCATAAAAATGTTCACGTATATAATAAGATACAGATCATCCGTTTCTTTCTGTCTCGACATACAATGGTTACCGTCTGAAAGGACGTCTACGCAATGCAAAATTAATAGTGAAGTAAGAGTTGCACAATCTATAGACGCACTTCTCCCGGCCTCGACATTGCTTCAGTATAAAGAATAAACCCAAAACCATCAGAAGTAATCTAAGTAAAGAATGATTGGTGTTATTGCGAAGTTAGTTATAGTCAAGATCGGCTGTTCGTTTTAACTTCCGGTTTCTGTTTGCCATTTAGATGGATAATTAGACATCGTCGAGCGGACAAAAAGGCAATTCTTAATATGTAGAAATGAGGTTCTCACGTTAGCTGAGATGAAAATTAAAATAATCAGAAGAGACAATATCTTGCTTGCCATCGCTGTTCTGTCTGCGAAGCAGAAACCGGAAGTTAAAAAAAAAAGTCGACAACATCGACTCTAACCTCGGAGTTTTCCTTCTCCTAGATTGGTTACTTCATTCAACAATATGTCACGTTATTATGAAGTGTTCATCGGTAGATCATTTTCTCGATTAATATTTTCAATGAAACCACGATAATTATGTTACAGTATTTTTTTAGATGAGAATTCATACGTTGTATTATTTGAATAATTCGGACTACTGTTCTCATATTGCTTGTTATATTCACAACGTTTTAGCCGATGTAATCTCTAACCTTTTTCATTTTGTACTAGAAGGGTCACCGATTATCGACACTTAAAAACCACTCGATGCTAAGGGTTAATGAGTGTTAGGTGGCCGGTGAGACAGCACCGTGATGATCGTTAATGGTAGAAATGGATAGTGTTTGTATATGCATGAGGACAGCTCCACAGGAACTTGTTTACGTTAGACCTGAAAACGGTCGTGTTATATTCAGCTGGGACGCAGCCCAGCAGAATTGTGTTCCACAAACGGGTAGCACTCGGAGAGAAACTGTACATATTTTCGGACTAGTAGAACTTTAGAACCTTTATGTCGAACTCAGGAACCTGTGTGACATTTCGAATTGATTAATTATTTAATCCAGCTATGTCTGATGGGACGAGAAGAATCTACCCCTGTGGATTAAATAAACGGTTAACTTACTGTGTTCCCGTCTTCCTCATAAAGGTTCCCAAGTTGGGCTAAAAGGTTTTCTAAGTTCGAAAATATCTACCTAAAAAAAGGTGGGAGGTTACATCGGTCGAAACGTTGCGAATATAACGACAAAGATGAGGATAGTAGTCCAAATATCATGAATAGTAATTGTATTTGTTTGGGTATTTGTTAAAATTTTATCGCTATAAATTTAAACGAAGTTTTGTCGCCGGGTGGCAATTCGTTTATATTTCATTTTAATTTGATATCAGTGTAAAAACTCAACCTTTCAAAAACACCAAGCGATAAACAATTGTACGATATAATGTTATGCTTTTTCTTTTAGACAATAAAAAATATCAAATTACGTATATATTTTTTTTTTCATTGCGACACTTTGCTTGTTTTGGGTTTTTTTTATTTATTTTTTTTATTTATTATTTTTTTTTTCACATTCCAAATGTCCATGTCTGAAGATAATCAGTTCTTTTATAAAGCAACATTATTTCTCACAAAAATATAGATGTAGAACAAAAATATATGTAGGATAAAAGAAATATATAGGTGTAGACAACGGACGTTTTGGCCAATGGACATTTTGGCCAACGAATATTTGTCCAATGGATAAATTATCCCTTTGATAAAATAATTTTCATTTTGGGATTTCAAAATATTAATTTAAAAGAAATCTTCCTAAAGGTATTTATCTCTCCCACGGTGAGAAATGTGGCACAAGGATCGGAAAGTGGAGTTGGTGGAGAGACAAGCTGATACTGCAAAAAATTCCTGGGCAGTCCTGTCGGCATTCCCCGGTAGAGACACTTCAAGTGTTTATCAATTAGCTAATCTCTTCTTAAAGAGAAAAGGCAAAGCATGGGAGGGTGGACATCCTAGAATTGCACGAGACCAACATTACACCGCAATCAACCTGTAAAAGTTTATTACAAGAAGGGTCTGGATTCTGTTGATTTTGGTGCCGAGGGGAAAAAATCCCTCGCAAATTGTGTTGATTTTTCAAGTATTTTTTTCAGTTTACTTGAAAGAAAGCAAAAATGTTGAAAATATTGGTTATAACCCATAAAAAATATTGAATATTTTTTGTTTTAAATTGGTTTGCGGTGAATAATGACAAAGTATATCCATACATAATATATCTAGGGCAATTGCCCTTGGCATATCTAAGGCCTTTGATAGGGTATGGCATAAAGGTTTACTTCATAAGATCTCTAGCTATGGTATATCTGGAAATGTCTTCTCAATTATTAAATCATTTCTTTCTGATAGGTTCATAAGAGTAGTAGTTGAGGGGCAAAAATCAGAAGCCCACAGTATTAATGCCGGTGTCCCTCAGGGGTCCATCCTGGGCCCAACTCTTTTCCTGATCTACATTAATGATCTTCCAAATCACATCCTTACATCATTTGTAGACATTTATGCTGACGACACTACCATTTATGGTAGCACATCTAAGACAGTAAACGACCAAGTTCTCTCCAATTCTCTCTCCTCTGATCTTGAGCATGTAGTACAATAGGGAAAGGAGTGGCTGGTTACTTTTAATGCATCTAAAACCAAGCTTCTCTCTTTACATCATCAACATTCTGATCCACATCTGGCATCAATTGAAATGAATGGCTCTCGTCTTCAGGAGGCCTCAAGTTTTGACAAGCTTCTGGGCTTGACCATTACTCCTGATCTTAAATGGAACACGTACATCAAATCTGTTGCCAAGGCCGCTGGAAAAATGGTGGGATCTTTCTATCGATCCAGTAGATATCTCACTGCTGATGCTATTCTCTATCTATATAAGAGCCAGGTACGTCCAAGGATGGAATACTGTTGCCACATCTGGGCAGGAGCTGCTAGAAAGGACTTGGCCTGCCTTGATAGAGTTCAAAATAGACTTCGTAGCCTCGTAGGAGATGTCATTTTCTCTTCCTTGCAACCTCTATCTCACAGAAGAGATGTTGCGAGTTTGTCTCTGATGTATCGTTATTTTCATGGAAAGTGTTCGACTGAGCTTCAATCTATGGTCCCCCCTCGCCAAACTTTCACAAGAAACACTCGTCTAGCTGTAATCACTATCAATAATTCCCCCCCCCCACTCTTTATCTGTGCCTAAACCTAAACGTAGATTCCATGAACAAAGCTTTTTTATTAGAACTGCACGCCTGTGGAATTGTCTTCCGTTTTCCTGCTTTCCGGCTGACTACAATATGGTTGTCTTCAAGACTAACGTAAATAAGTTCTTGATGAGCCGTTCCATATAAGTTATCAAATTTAACAAATTTTCATTACTAATGATTATTATATTGTGCAATTTCTACTGTACACTCTTTAACCCTTATCCTTGAGTGGCCTCTTGGCCTTGATAATGTGTTGATACCTATGAAAAAAAAAAGAAAAAGTCCAATGTGAACAAGTTCTAATTGAATCGTCCCCCTAAGTAATCCAAGTTTCAAAATTCCCACTGTTTACTATGCTAAAATCACAATGACTAATGTATACCTATTAACCCTTATCCTCGAGTGGCCTCTGGGCCTTGATAAGTGGTGACACCCTTGTAAAAAATAAATCAACTGTACTTACGTCTTCAAAGAACATTCAAAACTAAAGGATCTAAACGAATAAAATCCTGTTTCGTCGATATGTGTATATACTTGTGTGTGAGTAAGTTTGTGAGGTTATCTATAAGTTGTCGCTATGTTTAGTAGTCCATAACTATGACTTTTGTTGTTTGCTAAGATGCCAGTAAACAATCATTTACTGTGAAATTTAGTTCACCTGCAAAGCTTCTGTGTAGTAGTTAATGCCACCTTGTTGTCACTGGCATAATTTGTTTAGCAAGTTGATTCTGGGTTGTGGCTTATATAAAAGGTGCGGGATAGGTGCTCGGCTCCCAGGGAAAACTTTTCCTGGTTGGTTAAAGTCCGTTTTCTGCAGCTAGTCGAGATTAAGTATTTTGATAAAATTGTAAATCAGTATTAAGTATTTCAAGCGATAAAAATTGAATATTTTGCATAGATCGATAGTCTGTTGTTGTTTGTTGTTGTTTGTTGTTGTTTTTTGTGTTGTTGTTGTTGTTGTTGTTGTTGTTGTTGTTGTTGTTGTTGTTGTTGTTGTTGTTGTTACTATTGCTGGAACAGGTGCTTCACAAATTACTCAAATAATGAATGGATTAATTAATTAAATTGAATTAATTATTTACTTATGATTTAAAGATAAGTTAAAATTAACACTTTTATTCTTTTCGTAAAAACGCTTTGTTAATCTCGTGTATCTAATTTAAGTTTTTTTTTTGTTTGCTTTTTTGTTTTTATTTTTTGTTGTTTTTTGCGTGTTTATGTTCTATTTATTTATTCCTTTATTTATTTGCTATAAACGTATATTTACTCATACAAATGAATACTCGGTTTAAAAGTGGTCCGCACTAAACGACGTAGCCACCTCTAGGATTTTTTTTTTTGTTTGTTTTTGTTTTTTCTGCGTCGCCCAATGAAAAAGAATCTTACCGGCAATATCATCTACTGGTTTATGTTTATTATGCATAGTTTCTTTTCTTTTATGTTTACTTTATTTTATTTATTATATGTGGAAAGTTAATATTTTTAACTATGTTGAGTAAACATTCATTCATTTTCTTTTCCATTTATTAAATCTATTTTAATTTATTATATTTATTTTCAATAACACTTTTAACTTTCAGTATTAATTATTTCTGTCAATAAAAATATTTGATTTATTTTGAATTATATTTATGAAAATAAAGTTCTGTACATAAACATATTTCGATGCTTGTTGAAATCGAGTCGACAGACCAAATTTTAAATATGTCGTTTTAAACAAAAAAAAAACAATATTACGCATTTAATTGTCATGTCGAAAATAGTAATATATCTAAAACTCACGAAAATTCATCGAGTAGAACAAGTGTTATGTTTTTAGAAAAAAAACTATCGCTACAAGGCTAAAATGTAATCTAAAATATGCGTTCCTAGTTATGTCCCCTTTGTATGAACTCTTATTGTCTACTTTATAACATTTAAGAAAAAATGCAATTTTACTCAATTTTCCGTAAAAATTACTTTTAACTATAAATAACTTTCTACTCGGTGAATTTTCGTAATTTTGAGATATATTACTATTTTCGACATGACAAGTACGTAATATTGTTTTTGCTTAAAACGGCATATTTAAAAAAAAAAATCAATCTATCGACCCTATCTCAACAAGCACTCATATTTCAATGAAAATAATCGGTTTTCAAACGTTCTTATGTGTTGATCTACATTTTCGTCAAGGTCATTAGTATAAGGTACACGGGCCACTTTCAAAGCAGGAAGTCATTTGTCTGGGTAAATATGCGCTTATACCGTTTTGTTTGTTTGTTTGTTTGTTTGTTTGTTTGTTTTTACTTATTTCTTCATGCATTAGCGAAAATAACCTCATCTGAAAAAATCGTTATCCAAACGACCATCAGCCAAAACGTCTGTTTAGGTACTTTGTGATAAAGACATAAAATATAAAACCATTTTCTAAGTAAAACTTGTTATATTTGTTATATATTTATTTCAATTTATTCATAAAATGTTTTCACGTTACATATAAAAACAGATGGCGTTATTACAGAAATTCTAACACGAAACATCGTGACCGGAAGTAAAAAAAAAGAAAAAAAAAAGAAACCATTGCAAGAAACATACCTTGATTCTGTTTCCAATCGATGCAGTTTCTTGCTTGAAATGAGATGCAGAAAAATAATGCATTATCTTTTGGCGAAACAATATCAACTGGTATTATTTGATATGTGTCCGTTTGTTGCTTTTACACTGATTATTTAAATTAAATTTGAATTCGAGTTAAAATAACATGAATCAATGGAAAACCTATACCATTTGAAGAACTAGTTTTATTATATTTTACCCCTTTTATTACCATATCAAAAATATCCAAGCGCTACTTCAGCGTGCGATCTACATTTCAGAATATGATCTACATATGTAATGTAAGGTGCTCGACTGAGCTTCAATCCTTTAGTAAAACTTTTACAGCAACAACTCGTTTTATAACAACCACTTCAAATACATTCTTTCTTGCCATCTATGCTTAATATCAAACGGAATTTCCATAAACAGAGTTTATTTCCAAGAACTTCCAATCTGTGGAACATGTTGCCATAAGATTGATTCTCTGAGGGCTATAACATAATCTTCAAATCTAGAGTAAATATAAATTTACATAAATCGTTCTCATAAGTCATCGCATTTTATTCATCCCATTCATTATTGTCAATCCTCTTATAATATTCTTCATCATTCAACTGATTTTCTATCTCATCAACTCTTATCCTTGAGTGTTTTTATAGCCTTGATAAGTTGGATTTATTAGCGAACGTTTTCCTATTTTTCCATATCTTTCGGTTGTCATTTAAAGTAGAGTGTACACGGAGATTTTCAAACCATCTTATGGTGTTCATCATTATTCAACTGTCAATCTATTCATTTCATAAACCCTTACCCTCGAGTGGCTTTAAGCCTCGCTAAGTAGTGAGTCAATAATAAAAGAAATTTCTACTGCGAGCTGGCATCTACGTTGTAACAAATAATGATAAAAAAAAAATTTTTTTAACCATAATAAATATGACCGGAAATGATTTCAAATGAGACTTCCGCCGGGTTCAGTACATACATAATTTTGTAAACATTGATGAATACGTAATGCGCAAATCATCGATGCCATTATCACTGTTGGTCTGTGCAGCTTCATAGCTACTTCTGCTTCAGTCAGACACTTTACCCAGGAGTACAGGACCGGCTACACTATCATCTCAGAGGTGACCAGCATCGAAATAATCGACCTAGAAAAAAGTGACCCTTACCCAGTGCGAATATGAGACCCGTATAGACGGCGTCCATATGGTCGACCTGGTCAGTAACGAGCGGCTGTATGTTAACTCGACCAACAAGTCAGAGAAAGACGGGATAGCTTATTAGCCCCCACCTCACCCCCCCTCACCACAAAAAAAAACGGACAACTGATCAGAAGAGACGTTGACTGACTTGCTACTGATGGACATCAATTTCTAATCGGATGGGCAGCAAAAAAGGATGTAATTCGCTGCAGAAAATATTTAGAAACGAAATTGCGTGGAATTTCTTAAGACATACAATCCTGAGTCGTTAGTTGTGATGAAAGCTGACCAGACACTGGCCAGTCGGGTTAGGGTTAGGGTTAGGGTTAGGGTTAGGGTTAGGATAAAACTGAGTATTAGATAAAAACCATTGCAACAAATAATAAAACAACATTTTAAAATTATAATAAATATGTCCGGAAATCATTTAAAATTATACTTCCGGTGGAATTCAATAGGCACATAATTTAAAAAATATTGATTGCTGCGTAATGCGCAAATCGTCAATGGCATCATCACTATTTTTCTAAGCAGTTCGATAGCTAAGTCTGCCTTACGCAAAAACGTGACCCAATGGTAATGAGCCGACTAAAGTATTAACTCCGTATGTAAACAATACTATCATCTTAATACGTAGACCACACTATCATCTCAGTACGTAGACCACACTGTCATTTCAGTATGTGGAGTATTCTATCATCTGAATACGTAAACCACACTATTATCTCAGAATGTAGACCACAACATTATCTCAATATGTAGACCACCTGATCATCTCAGTATGTAGACACCACTATTATCTCAGTATGTACAGCACACTATTATTCAGTATATTAACCAACTATCATCTTAATATGCAGACCACACTATCATCTCATCTGAATACGTAGACCACACTATCATTTCAGTTTTAAGACTATACTATTACTTCAATAGCAAGACCATACTATCATCTCAGTATGTCGACCACACTACCATTTCAGTATATAGACTACACTGTCAATTCAGTATGTAGACAACGTTACAATTTAGTTAGGAAGACCCCACTATCCTTTAATTATGTTGATAATATAATCATCACAGTATGTGGACCATACTATCATCTCAGTACGTAGACTACACTATTGTCTCAATATGTAGACCACAATAACATATCGGTATGTAGGCCACACTACAATTTTAGTATGAAGACAACACTATCTCCTCAGTATATAGACCACATTGTCATTTCAAGACGAAGACCACACTACCAAGACGTAGACATCGCAGTACGTTAACTATACTATCATTTCAGCATGTAGACTACACTATCCTTTCCGTATGTGGAGTACACTATTATCTTAATACGTAGACCACACAATCATTTCAATATGTAGTCGACACTATCATTTCAGTATGTAGACCACACTATCATTTCAGTATGTAGACCACATTATCATCCTAATATGTAGACTACACTATCATCTCAATATGTAGAGCACACTATCATATTAGTATGTAGAGCCCGTTATCATCTCAATACGTAGACCACACTATCATTTAAGTATGCAGACCACACTATCATTTAAGTAAACAACACCATCATTTCAGTATGTAGATCACATGCTGAAGTAGAGGGTGGCCTTCCTAAAGTGTCACTCATGGAATTCTTAATAAAAATCACAATTATTTCTTAAATATATTGCACAACTAAACTTCAGTTTATGTCTTACATGTCCACCAAGTTACACTCATTAATATCCAACAGTCTTTACATTAATGTTGTTTCATGATAAGAAAACTTAGCACTTCGTTTGAAATTGTTATTAACTCTGACACAGTTCTCTCCTAGCATTATCCTGATTTTCGTTGGCCCTGTCGGTGGGGCATTAAAATACGCCGACTGCCCCCCCCTGCAGAGGGTAAAAGTCCCTCAATGGGGGTCCTGGATATGACCTTAAAATATATCCAGTGGTGAGGCCCCAGCTTGTGGGCTTTGGGGAGTGTGAAGCCACACTTTTATTACCATTGCTCCCAGGTCC
>NC_136493.1:26804758-26807258 GCF_053919585.1 Euprymna scolopes
TTCCAATATCTTTTCAATTATATTTCAATATTTTTTTAATTATATTTCAATATCTTTTCAATTATATTTCAATATCTTTTCAATTATATTCCAATATCTTTTCAGTTATATTTCAATATTTTTTAATTATATTTAAATATCTTTTCAATTATATTTCAATATCCTTTCAATTATATTTTAATATGTCTCTAATTAAATTTCAATATCTTTTCAATTTTATTTCAATATCTTTTCAATATTTCAATATTTTTTAATTATATTTCAATATCTTTTCAATTAAATTTCAATATCTTTTCAATTTTATTTCAATATCTTTTCAATATTTCAATATCTTTTTAATTATATCTCAATATCTTATCAATTATATTTCAATATCTTTTAAATAATATTTTAGTAATTCCCTAATTACATTTCAATATCTTTTCAATTATATTTCAATATGTCTCTAATTAAATTTCAATATCTTTTCTATTATATTTCAATATGTCTCTAATTTTACAGATAATATTTTGGAAATTAATTATGATCTCAACAAAATGGAGCAACTGCACATATGTCAAGAGAAACCATGAAAATTCTCTGGTAATGCTTTTGCGACAACATTATCTGTCGCGATGGCAATGTCAAATGACCACCACCTTCCTCAGACTTGACTAGTCCCGACTTTTTCTTGTGGGGATATCTTAAAGAAAGAGTCTATGTTAATAAACACCAAATCTTGCAAAAATTGAAGGAAAACATCAGAAACGAAACCAGGAAATTAAATCGCAATCCATAGATTCTGCAATCTGTTATGATTAATGTCTTGGAAAGAGCACAAATATGCGAAGCTGAAAATGGGCAACATTTAAAAGACATTATTTTTTCATAAATAAATATTGTTTGAATTTTGTCATTTTTAAAAAGAAACATTTTCCAATGCCTTAGTCAGATTGTGTTAAAGTTACAAAAAGATATCATCAAAAATAAAGAATATATTTAAGTTTAAAACTCTTCACTGACTTTTTGGACAGCCTGCATATACTAAACTTTTTAGCCTGTCGAAAACGGACAGAAGTTATAAACCGTTTACTTAGAATGAGTGCTTTAATTCAAATTGATGTTGAATGTGGTTAAATCTGTGTTCATTTTTTTGCATTAAATACTATTCTCTATTAATCCATATTAATCACGAGCTGTGCATCGAATGGATACCATAATACTTAACTCGCTGCACCTTATCATCACAAAGTTCTATACAAAATTTCAGCCGGACTGACCGAGAAAAGTGAAATGGATATACAGACAGGCTAAAGGAACATAATATAGAAAAAGGTTTAAGCAAAAATAGTGTTGTGACGATTAATTCGAAGCGGAATCGGTTATCGGAAAAATCGAAAATTTGGAGATTATCGGAAACTGAAAAAAATGTTCCGGTTTTCCGATGCCAAAAAGGATTTTTTAATTGTCTTTTTTGTTTGACTTTGTTTAAAACAAGACCTTCCATCGCTGGTAGTAATAATAAAAGAATAAATATTTTAAACGACCAGCTAAACTAAAACCTATAGGTCATCCTGTACAAATGTATTTAACGTGTCTTTTTATGGTAATCGTATTTTGTTTTTAACTATAGTTAAATATTTACAGATTTATAAAGAATCGAAATCAAAATCGGTAATTGTATCGGAATCGAGGGAAAATATTGGAATCGTCCCATCACTACTAAAAAAACATACTTCGAATTCAGTTAATTTTGCTCTTTTGTAATAAAAAATCATAAATAATGAATTGTCTTCATAATAATACGCATATTTTATAATTTTATGAGAAGTAAATCCGTCAGAGGACGGGTAAAATTAATTCTTAATATTAAAAATTGTCTTATTTTCTATCGATTTAGATCGACAATTTATTTATTTATTTTTCATATTCTATGATTCATATTCAGGTTGCGCAAAAACACGTTGATTTTAAAGTGATTCTTTTATTTAAAATTTTTTTTGGGGGGGGATAGTTTTTATTTACGGAATGAATATGCTAGTTGTCATAGATACATTGAAATTTTGTGAAACCAATCTATGATCTCACTATACATATTATCACAATTCGTAAAGAATAAATAATGTACAGTTTCATATAACAAAAGGTAAATAAAAATAAATGTATTATTTAAAATAGAACAAAAATATGTAAAATATATGTTAAACTGCTGAGCCATTAAAATCCAAATGAAAAGCGCATAGTTATAACTTGATATTTCCTTTGCTGGTTTATATTTTTGACATGCCAATGAAAATCTAAAACATAGTCTAAATAGTTTCAGTATACACAAAAGAGTTAATACATGCAAAATGGGTTTTCCATGATGCAAAGCGTGAGATGGTGAAAAACATGCAATGTGGCCGCAATAAAAGAAATTCACAGGCTAAAGAAATACTGGCAGTTTTTAAAAGGAATTCTAGTGATAAAACTTCTGAATTTACATAGTGTGATTTGTGCAGAAGAAAACGCACTTATCTTG